>NC_056682.1:189670759-189973644 GCF_018350215.1 Panthera leo
AAAAACAAATATTGAAAATTAGAACTAATGAGAAAGGCAAATATAAGAGACTCAAGGACTAAGTTTGTATGGGATAACACTTGGCACAACTATTTGCATTTCAGAAATTTTTATGTCATGAAGACTTTTTTTTTTAAAAAAAGTAAATAATGTAATGCTTGGTCTAAAAGAGATTTGAAAACCTTAGTTGATAAAATTGATAATGTAAAAATTATCAAGAAAACTCAAAACATTGCAGACTATGGAAATTTATAGGTGAGATATTTTAAATTTTCACTTGAAAGTTTAATTTAAATGCTCTACACACTGTAATAATTATATATGATAGAACATTGCATAATTTATTTTATGCAGTACATTTATACCTGAAAAAGGAAATACTAAAGGTGAAAATATAAAATATTATTTATGGATATAAATGAAAATTATACGTGAATACTAAATTATACATGAATACTAAAAAATTGATTTCCACATGATATTTAAGAAAAAACCTACCTTGAAAAAAAAATTTCAATCTCAGTATTGACATAAAGAATCTGATAAATCATATTAACACGTTAGTAAGAACACAACAGGAGCTCCGTGAAATATAATGTCCCCCTAATGATAGCTCCTACAGAACTGACAAAAAGAGAAAATTTTTCTTAACTTGAAAAAGCAAAAATCAGCATTTTACTTGCTGGTTAAAAACAACAGATGTCACAATTAAAGGTAGGAACAAAATTGTCATTATAATTTTTTCTTTTTTTTTTTGGTAACTTTTGACAAATGCAAGAAGATAACAAACAGATGTCAGGAAAGGAATTATCATTTTTAACATTTGCAGGTAATATTTCATATAAAAACTATCAAAGACAATAAAAATGAAATAGTACTTAGTCAAATGACTTGATGTAAGAAAAATGTATTACACAGTCACCTACATAATTATGATCTAAAAAAAAACTTACATAAAGGTTTTGAGGGGAAAAATGTTTGGGGGCTTGACTACTGGAGACCTCAACACCTTTTCCACTAAAATTATTTGCTAAAAATAAATTTAACCAAATTTGAAATTGATTATTGCAATTTACTGAACATCCACTTTGTGTCCAGCACTTTCTTGTGTATTTGGAATATATTATGCCATTCAACTGTTATTCCCATTTTTAAAAAAAGGAAAATGAAGCTCAGAGACATTAACTAATCTAAGTTCCTGCCCCTAGAAATTTGAAGACCCAGGATTAGAACCCAGTTTTTTTCTGATTCCAAAGCCTGTTTTTTAAATATACCAGAAAGCAGTATGAAACCACATAGTATTAAAATCTGATGTTATGGAGGAAATTTTGTTCCCCTGAAATTCATGTGTTAAAATACTAACCATCTAGTACCACAAGATATGACTGTATTTGGAGACAGAGTCTTTAAAAAGGCAATTAAGTTAAAATGAGGGGACTAGGATGTGCCATAATTCAATATGACAGGTGTCCTTAAAAAAGAAGAGATTAGGACACAGACAAAACACAGGGAAGACCAAATGAGGATACAAGGAGAAGAGAGCCATCTATAAGGCAAGGACAGATGTCAATGCAGCACACCCTTTGATCTCCAGCCTCTAGAACTGTGAGAAAATACATTTTTGTTGTTTAAACCACTCAGTCTGTTTTACTACTTTGTGGTAGCCTTTACAGGGTTATTATAATTGAACTGGTTTGACAATTGTAGATTATCCATGAAAATAAATGAGTTGCAAACAATGATTCCTGAAAGAGAATAAAAAAAATATCATTATAAGTGGGCTTCTTATTTTGGAATAAAAATCAATTTGGGCCTCAACTGGAAGTATGTAACAAAGCACAATCCTGTTGATCAAAGATTTGGATGTAAAGACTCCAAATATTTGTAAAGGCAAAAATTTTTAATTTCCAAATGCTTAAATTTTAATTATTAAAGCATTGCAAAAAAGGATTAATCAATTTTATTACATAAAAATAAAATAACTGTCATAAGTCAACACAAACTGCATGAACAGGCAGACATTATACATGGCTAATGTCACATACAAGGAATTGACACAAAGGATTAAGATAATCTCCAATATTCAAAAGAGAGTGGCTTGCCAATGTGACCCCAAAAATATGTTTTGAAATTAATTTAATGACTTTAGAAAATATTTTTTAAATAAATGAAAAACTGAGAACACATTTAAAAAATTGTCTTTATTAAGAGCAACTGGAAATTATTGTTTCATGATACTGGTATCTCTGCCCGTATCTATTCCTATATCTGTAGACATAGGTCCCTCTGTACTTATGTACTAGACTATGATTTCTTAATCATTTCCTAAGTGGTTGGCAGCTTCAGGAATCTGAGAAACACTGCCTTGTACTGGTGAGAGTGTGGTGAAGTACAATACCCTGTTGTACTGTCTTGGGGCCATTCATTGCTCTACAACCTGACTGGCCGTTAGTTTACTATTGCATGTAAAATAGCATTGGAAATGTTCATACCATTGGCTCACTTATAAGACTTTCTCCATAAGAATTAATTAAATACATGATCAAAGATTTATGTAAGAGGGTACCTGTCATTGCTGTGCTCAAAATTCTCCAATGACTCTTCATTGCTTCCAGAATGTAGGGTTGCCCCTGTGTCCTTACGTTGGTTTTTTAGATCATAATTATGTAGGTGACTGTGTAATACATTTTCCTTGCAATATGAGTCTATTAGAACTTGCCTCTTCGATTTTTCATTTCCCTCTTACTCTCCCAGCTCCAACCACGTTGCCCTCCTTACTTTTCTTCAAACACACTAGACACATATCCACTTCAGGCTGTTTGCCTAGGAGCTTCCCTATCCCTTGAAAATTATCTCTGTGTGGGTGTGGCTTACTTCCTCTTTGCTCCAATGGCTATCCTTAGCAACTTATTAAAAAATTCAGCACCAGGGTGCAGTGGGTGGTTCAGTCGGTTAAGCAGCCTATTCTTGATTTCAGCTCAGGTCATGATCTCATGGTTCATGGGCTGGAGCACTGCATGGGGTTTTGCGCTGCGTGGAACCTGCTTCAGATCCTCTGTCTCCCTCTCTCTGTTCCTTCTCCACTCATGCTCTCTCTCCCTCTCAGTCTTTCCCTCTCTCAAAAATAAATAAATGTCAAAAAATTAAAATAAATAAATAAATAATAAATAAATAAATAGATAAATAATGCAGCACCAACTCCAGTACTGCTGAATCCACTTCTCCTTGCATTAATTTTGTTCTATAATACTTCTTTCCTCCTAACATACTATAAAATTTAATTATTATTATATTTATTCCTTACTTTATCTTTCCATTCTCCCCTTATTCACCAGTTTCTAAAATATGTATTCCACAGGGAGATAGTTAACTAAACTTTACAGATGTGTATTATTAATAGAGTGAGACACATATTATGCAAAGTAATGATCAATGAAGATACAAAGTAATAATAAAAAGAACAATATGCATAAAAGACAGGAAATAAAAATATTAGCAGTGGTTCTCTAGGGATTGGGATTTTTGTTTTGTTTCTATCCCATATACTTTTCCTCATTTTCCACAATTACTAAAATATAAATATAAGGCTAGCATTTAAAAATATATACGAGTTTATTTTTAAAATTGGGGGTTTTGTGAATATATCAAGATAATGTACTCCATAATTTTTATTTTATTTTTATTTTTTTAGTTTATTTATTTACTTTGAGAGGGAGAGAGAGAGAAAGAGAGAGAGAGAGAGCGCTCAGGGGAGGGGCAAAGAGAGACGGAAAAGAGAGACCCAAACAGTCTTCCCACTGACAGTTGCAGAGTCTAACATGGGGCTTGAACTCACAAACCGTGAGATCATGACCTGAGCTGAAACCAAGAGTCAACTGCTTAACCAGTTGAGCCACCCAGGCACCCCTGTATGCCATAATTTTTAGGTAAAGATAGATACAGAACATTTATCTGATAAAATGTAAAACTCATTCTTTAACTTTGACAAATATGCTGATCAAAATATCTTTTATAAAGTCTATCATAAATAAATACTAATAAGACTGATGACTATTGAGAAAAGTAATTAAAAATTGCTATTATTTTAGGGGCACCTGGGTGGCTCAGTCAGTTAAGCATCCGGCTTTGGCTCAGGTCATGATCTCGCAGTCCGTGAGTTCGAGCCCCACGTAGGGCTCTGTGCTGACAGGTCGGAGCCTGGAGCCTGTTTCAGATTCTGTGTCTCCCTCTCTCTCTGACCCTCCCGTGTTCATGGTCTGTCCCTCTCTGTCTCAAAAATAAATAAACGTTAAAAAAAATTACAAAAAAAATTGCTATTATTTTCAGCAAATATGTTAAAATACCTAAAAACAAACAAATATCAGATATTCAAGTTGAATATTTTCACAACTAGTGATGTTTTATTAAGATCACATGACACAAAATATAAATGTAGAAATTAATACCTTTCCTGAACACCACTGATTAGAAGATAGAAAACATAGTGAGGAAAGAAATCCCTCACCATGGCTTTCACCATGGCTATTAAAAACATAAGTGAATTTCCAATGATGGTGTTACATCTATATGAAAAAATAATAGCACTCTACCAGAGAGATACAAATTCCAAATTGAATAAATGTAGATAAATTCAATGTACTTTGACAGAAGAACTGTTGTTAAAAACAGATTATTTTTTCTCAAATTATCTTATAAATTTAAATGAATTCAGAATTATACAGCATAGTGGTTAAAGCTGTATTTCTTACTGCTTATGAAAATGAGCTCAAATCTCTAACATGTGTGATATTTGTAACTTCAGGTATCAGTAGGATGAGAATTTACTACTATGTATTCCGAATTCTTGTGGAAATAAATGACATAATGAAAGCAAAGTACTTAGCACAAGGCCTGGGGCATGGTGAGTACTTATTAATCAGTATGAACCCTGATTACAAAATCTCATTTGCCTTATGCTGTTTTTATTTTTGTTTACTTATATAACTTGATAAAAGTGAAAAATATATCACCTAGAAAATATACAGCAAGAAAAACTAAGAAGTCATTTACATTAAAATAAAGAGTCACATGAGGGAATAAGCTATTAGACATATTGTAAAACTACATTAATAAAATCACTATATCAATCACTTATTCATGTATTCACTTGTTCAATAATTGAGATTTAGCATATTCCAAGAATTGTGTTTGATGCTGGAGGTTCAGATATGGCCCTGAAACTCACAAAATGTTGGGAAAGACAAATTATAAAAATAGTCAATTTTAATATAACTTGAAGAATGGTAATCACAGTGATAATGACAGGGATTCCATGATGTTTAAAATATGTCTATATATGTCTTGAATCTTAATACAAGGCATCAAAAGGCCCTACAAAAAATGAAGGAAGAGAATGTGGGGAGAAACTCACTGTCTATATTTGGAGTGTACAAAATGCCTTGTGGTTGCCAAATAAAGCATATTAATAATCTCCCATCTAAAATTTGTCAAGCCATTGACCTAGCAGTTTGCCTAGTGCTTCTAAGACTTCAAAAAAGAGGTCAGAGAAAGATGCCTGGTGAGATGGCCTAACAGAGAGCTATAGGGCCATCCCTCAAATTTCTGGCCTTCTAAGCATGGATTAATTACATGAAATAGAGAGAAAATGAAAATGTGAATCACACACCTGCTGGGAAAGTAAAATGGGCTGAGAACACAAAAATCAGGGCACTATCAAGGGGGACTGCCATCTGAGGCTCAGGAGCCAGTGGGGCTTACTCACCTAGGAGGAAGGGACCAAGGATGGCTCAGGGAACTGGCCACTACCTGTTGAAATTAAGACACAGTCACAGAACTTACATTTTATCTCTTTGAGGCATCAATTATGGCAACTGAGGAGGAATGGAAGTCTGTTTTCAAGTAAGGAGCCATTTTTTCTCTCTCTCTGGGAGTGCTGTGTTTAGATGAGATGATGGTCTTCCCTCTGCACTTCTTATGCATTTGGGGCCCTAGACTTGCAGAACTGAAGATAACAAAGAGCTTTTGATCTGATATGGGGAGCAAGCTGAATATTAATCAGAATTCAAAACAAAATAAACCAGCAAATAACAAGTGGGATTTGAAATTCAAAACACAATATCGTTTACATTAGTACCCCCCAAAATGAAATACTTACGTATAAATCTAACAAAATATGGACAAGACCTGTATAAGGAAAACTATGTAACTCTGATGGGCAAAATTAAAGATTAAATAAATGGAGAAATATTCCATGTTCATGGATAAAAAGACTCAATACTGGCAAGATGTCAGTCCTTTCCAACTTTATCTGTAGATTCAGTGTCATCTCAATCTAAACCTCAGCAAGTTGTTTTATGAATATTGACAAACTGATTTTAAAGTTTTAATGGACAGGAAAAAGACCCAGAATAATCAACATCATATTGAGAAAGAACAAAGTTGAGAGGACTGACACTACTCAATTTCAAGACTTAACTATACAGCCACAGTAAACAAGACGGTGTAGTACTGGTGAAAGAACAGACAATAAATCAATAGAACAGAATCCAATACCCAGAAATAGCACCACATAAAAACAGTCAACCCATCTTTGAAAAGGAGCAAAGGTGATACGATGCAACCAAGATAATATTCTCAACAAATGGTATTGGAACAAGTGAGCATCCATGAGAAAAAAAAAATTAGACACAGACCTTACACCCATCACAAAAATTACTAAAAATTGATCACAAGCAAAACTGTAAAATGCAAAACTATAAAACTTCTAAAAGGTAAAACAGGAGAAAGTCACGGTGACCTTGGGTATGGCGATGACTTTGTTTTACTACAACGCCAAAGACACAAGCCAAAAAGAAATAATAAGCTGGATTTCATTAAAAACATGTTTGCTCTGTGAAATGCACTATTCAGAAAATTTGAAGAAAACCTACAGACTGGGAGAAGATACTTTCAAAATGCACATCTGCTAAAGGACTGTTATCCAAACTGTAAGAAGAACTCTTAAAACTGGACAGGAAGAAAATAATCCAAACAAAACATGGGCCAATGACCTCAACAGACACCTCAACATAAAAATATACAAATGGCATATTAGCATATGACAAGATGTGTCTCCCTTATATGTTATTAGGAGAATGCAAATTAAAACAACAGTAAGATAATACTACACACCAATCAGAATGGCCTAAATCCAGAACTGACAGCAAATGATGGTGAGGATGTAAAGCAACAAGAACTCTCATTGCTGGTGGGAATGCAAAACGGTACCCTCACATTGGATGGCAGTTTGATGATTTCTCATAAAACTCATCGTATCCCTACCATACAATGCAACAATTGCATTTCTTGGTATTTACCCAAAGGAGCTGAAAACTTACGTCCACATAAAAACATATACATGAGTGTTTATAGCAGCTTGAAAGCTGGAAGCAACCAAGATGTCCATCAGTAGGCAAAAGGGTAAATAAACTGTGATACATCCAGGCAATGTAATATTCTTTGGCACTGAAGAGAAATGAGCTATCAAGCCATGGTAACATGGGGGAATCTTAAATGAATATCAAAGTGCAAGAGGCCAATCTGGCAAGGCTACATACATCATTATAGTATTATTCCAACTATATGACATTGTGGAAAAAAAAAAACTATAGAGACAGTAAAAAGATCAGCGCTTACAGAGTTTGGGGGAAGTACAGGATGGATAGGTAGAGCATAGGCGATTTTCATGACTGAAAATATTCTGTATGAGGCCATAATGATGAATATATGTCACTATATCTTTATCCAAGTCCATAGAATATGCAACACCAAGAATGAACCCCAATGTAATATGCAGACTTTGGGTTATTATGATGTGTCACCATAGGTCTATCATTTATAACAAATGTACCACTAGTAAGGAATGTTGATAATGACAGAGAGGGCTCCCTGTGTGGAGATAATGAGTATATGGGAAATCTCTGTACTTTCCCTTCAATTTTGTAGTAAACTACTCTAAAACAAATAAGTTTTAATTTAAAAAAAATGACCAAAAAGCTAAGAATAGGCTTGCACTTTGCTTAACCAACCCATTTTTCTGCAGGTAAGGAGTGATCAACATAATATAGTTGAAAGCAATGATTAGAAGAAATAAAAACTTTATGTTTATACCCCAAATTTAAATTCAAATATAGAAAAAAAGTCAAGTTATTTAAAAATTGATTAGAAAAAAAAATCTCAGAATAAGATATTTCTAAGCTTAATCACTAGACAATATCAGAAATAAATACCTAGGAATGGTTTATCTCATAAATTTTCAACTAGGGGCTACTCTAGACCTTCAGGGACTATTTAACAATGTCTGCAGGCACTTTCACTTGTCACAAATGGAATGGGGGGCTACTGGTATGTAGTAGGTAGAGGCCAAGGATGCTACTAAACATCCTACAATTCATAGGACAGTCCCTAATAGCAAAGAACCAGCTGGCCCTAATTGTCAATAATCCCCAGGCTGAGAAACCTTGATTTAACTCCTACCAATCTGTGCTTCTCAGGAATCACCAACTGTTGAGGGCAGTTAAAAGCACATTATTCCTAACCTGAACAAAACTTTGGATTTTATAATAGGGGCATTTGTTGAAATAAGCCAAATGAAAACTGTCGGCTAAGATCTGATGCTTAGGCATTCGTTTTTTTCTTGAGTTTATCTGGATAAAGAATATTGGAAGATCCCTGTGATCTCTCCTAATTTAACTGAGTTAGGTGCCTTCCAAGAGGTCACACAGATTCCATTTCTCATGCTCCTCTAATGTACTCTGTGATTTTAGCAGCCTTTCTCAAGACCCCTATTTCCAATTCTGAAAAAAAAAAAAAAGGCATTGATTTAAGAATAAAGGTTTTAGAGCTTTGACATTTTCTGTTTGCTTCCCACACACACTGGTTTGCACCTTCTCAATCCATGACAGATCCCTAGGTTTTAACTTGCATCCTTTGTCATATTGACAAAGGAAAAGTGTGAAACACCTGACTTTTACTAAGACAAGCGTGTCTCATGCCCCAGTGGAGTAGGCAGAGAAAAGGAGCATTCAATTATTCACACACTCCAACTTTTAATTAAAATTCTTTCCACTGGCCTATTAGTGTCTTGGTATAAAGGAAGGTATAAAGGACCAAAGAGCCATTTCTTTACCTTTCTTTATTTGCTATCTTCATAGTGCCTAAGCTGCAGGATATAACTTTTAATAACAACTTTGGGAAAAGTCTTGAATGCTACCTGGTATTCATTGACTTCAATGGTGAGAAACACAGTGCCCCATTAATAGTACACGTTATCATTTACACAGCCCTATGTGTGTTTTAATGACAGACATTATTTTAGAGAGGGGAATGTTGTACGGAGTTTTATGGTAAATATTTTTGTATCTGCAATTAAGTAGAGTAATTATTTTTCTCCTATTAAAAAAAACTATGAATTACTAGGTTATACCTTTGTCTACAGTGTGCATTTTTCCCTAATGAATTTACAAAATAACAAGCTGATCTCCACACTCCTGAAATACATGTACACTATATCTCCACATCTACCGATTGATTCCATGGAGTCTGTATATAGATATATAATACATATATACTAATATAATACAAAATATAATATATAAATTACAAATGCTTAAGTTAATTATTTTGCCTTCTCGTTCTTGTGTCCCCCCTTCTATGTGGACAGAGGGCTATAAGGAACAGAATGTTACAGAATGTTCCCTGCACATACTCCCACTATAACACAGAAAATTTTACTATCAAAAAGTACCCTGTAGAATAAAATTAAACAACTATAGCAAGAATTTTTATAGACTTGAGAGAAAGGTGTTCTAGTGTTCTAAACTAAGATCATAGGAATAATTTGAATTTCTGGGCTCCCCATCATATTAGTTTTTGTTTTTTAATTGTTTTGTGTTAGTAGTTTTATTGAGGTATAATTTCTAAACAATACACTGCACATATTTGAAATGCACAGTTTGATATGTTTTAGCATATGTATACGCAGATAAAAACTTCACCACAATCAAGGTAACAAAGAAATCAATCACCCCTGGGGGTTTTCTCCAGTGTGTGCTGTGTGAGCTCTGCTGTTGTGTCCTGGCCACTTTATCCTCCAGGCCAGTCATCTGCAGAGATTCTCTGCCTGTTGTGGCAGTGTTTGGTCCCTGACCTGAATGTGTTGCATTTTAACCCGATATGCTCTGGTCTGCTTGTGAAATGAGACTTGCCTCTGCCACCACTGGAACCAAAGCCTCACAAAACTCGTGGGTTGGAAATGCACTGTTGACAGGGTTTGGGGCTAGTCTTCTGGGGCAGGGGCCCACAGAGCTGTGAGTGAGGTAAGCCCTGCCCACAGAGCTGTGAGTGAGGTAAGTGTGACTGGGAAAGGCTGTTCCACCAGAATGTGTAGCGGGGGTGGGGCTTGGTTGTAAGCAAGTTAGACAGGGAGCCATATACTTGTTCCTATAGGTAGCTCTGTGTATATGCTGAGGGGTCAGGGAGGGAAATGGCACCTGCTGTTCCTTTTTTCTGGAGTGGTCTCTCTGTAAATGCTGCCACTCTGGACATGCTCTGATGAACAGCTAACCTCCCCACCGTGTACCTTTTTTTTTTTTTAATTTTTTTTTCAACGTTTTTTATTTTATTTTTGGGACAGAGAGAGACAGAGCATGAACGGGGGAGGGTCAGAGAGAGAGGGAGACACAGAATCGGAAGCAGGCTCCAGGCTCCGAGCCATCAGCCCAGAGCCTGACGCGAGGCTCGAACTCACGGACCGCGAGATCGTGACCTGGCTGAAGTCGGACGCTTAACCGACTGCGCCACCCAGGCGCCCCCCCCCCCCCCAGGTGCTCTTTAAGATGACTATTTCCATGCTTTAAGATGACTGGTCCATGTCTGTGGACCATTTGCACTGCCTTGTCTTCAAAATTGGCCCTAATGTCCTCTGAGATTTCCCAGAGCCAAGCCCACTGACCTCTAAAGCTCCAGGCTTGCAAGAACTCACAAAATTTGGGCCCTCTCATTTTCCAAGCCAATTGCTATGGGGATCCGTTTTCCCTGTGTGCTCCCCTGTGTGCTAGTTTGTTTCTTGCTCTTCTCCAAAACCATGGCTCCCTCCCCACTGCAGTGGCCATAATCCATTTCTCCCTCAAGCCGCGACTCCACACTTCCTACCTTCTTCAATGTGGCCTTTTCTCCTTTTCTTTACCTTTAGTAATGGGAGTTTGTTCTGTCAATCTTCAGGTCAATTTCTGTGGTATTTAGGATGATATGATAGTTATCTAGTTGTATTTCTGAGAGGAGGCAAGCCTAGAGTCCTCCTACTCCATGGGCATTTTCCCTCCAAGCCCTCCAGGTGATTCTGACTCTTCTGTTTATATGAGAATCATTGATCTAGAGTTTGGCTCATTACATCATGAAACAAGTTGGTGAAGAATTCCCTAAACTCTGAATATGCTCCTCTAGAAGTCAACGATATGATGGTTACAGTGATTTACTTAACAAGGATTTGGAATAATCACTGCTTTAAATGGGAGATGCTCAAATTCTTGCAAGGGAGTTGAATAAATTGAGCTTTATTAGGATTGATGAAATGAGGATACTTACTTCCCTAAAGAACAGCTTACACCTGAACATGAAATAAATCAAAGGAAATTCTAGACTTGGAATCTGCAGATGCCATTAATTAGCAGATGAGGTACTTGGCATTCAGATTTAGTAAGAATCTTGACTTGGGGAAAACGGCACTTGATATGCATTATTCTGCTCTTACAGAAAGCTGGAAGGCCCTGCAGGTCCCAACCACACATATGCAGAAGACAATAAGGGACACTAAGTCTTTCATTCTCCTAAACATAAAACTCCACTCTGCAGACTTAAAATAATCTCAAAAAGATAGTGTATTGGATACTTTACATATAATTAGAAATTAGGTATTTTGATCATGGGATGGGGATTATTATTACAATAGACTAAGAAAATGAATAAACTAACACAGAGATATAGAAATATAAGATTAGAATATATATATAGTTTTTGAGTAATATAATAGAACAGAATAATATTCTATGGTAGGTTCTTTTAGCAAGTAGTATTAACAAACTTTAATGCTAACAAAAAATAGTATTAACACAATAGAATTATATTAGGAATCCAGCAAATGAAACATATATGACTATGTATGATTATATACAACATATGCATAATATTGTAATTATATTTATATATGAGTGTGTATTCCTTTAAATATCCAAATCTATTTTTTCCCAAGAGATACTAGCAAAATTTTAGGTACTGAAAATCTATATGCTTCATTTTATTTATTTATTTATTTATTTATTTATTTTTTTATTTTTGAGACAGAGAGAGAGAGCATGAACGGGGCAGGGGCAGAGAGAGGGAGACACAGAATCGGAAGCGGGCTCCAGGCCCTGAGCCGTTGGCCCTCAGCCGTCAGCCCAAAGCCCGACGCGGGCTCGAACTCACGGACCGCGAGATCGTGACCTGAGCTGAAGTCGAACGCTTAACCGACTGAGCCACCCAGGCGCCCCTATATGCTTCATTTTAAATCGGGAAAAAAATGAGTTCACAATCTATACAAAAGCCCAACAAATTTCCAACACATAAAATGGTTTAACTCTTTAACAATCCACAAAATATTTCTTCATAAGATTAAGTACTTGACCTGTTTAATTTATACCACAAAAACTCTTTAATGAATATATTTATAGTTACCATGTAACAATTACAATATTGGAAACAAATTACATTTTGCTTCTATGCATTCACCTACCTAATTCACTTATGATTTACAGATGTTTAACTAAAGACTTGGCCTTTCTAGGCTCCTTGGGTTCATTTACATTTGTGTTATGAACAACAACATTGGGAAGATGACAGAAAACATGTCACCTTCTAGACAGCTTGATCTGAAAACACAACCCTAGTCATTATCCTACTCAGAGAAAAGCTGAGATACAAATGTAGACTTACCACAACCTCCCATCTACTTAATCCTTGACTCACACCTTTTTACTCACCCACACAAGCATATCTTTAGAGTAGGGTTTAGATTTTAGAATCAGATGTTGAATTTTGTGTTAAATACTTCTACAAATCTTTATATTCCATACATAAATATTCAAATAACAAAATATTCTCCCAGAGAAATAGAACACAAATATATATTATATACACCTATATGTTTTCATATGTATATCATGTATGTACTATGGATGCATTGCGTATATATGCATATATGCACTTACTTATGAATATATGTATATAAACACTAAAGATAATGGCCCCTGTTTATAAATTATACGATGAGATAAATAGTTAGTAAATAGATGGTTTTATATTATCTCCACAAAGGAACTCCTGTAATATGTTAGATAAAATAGGAGTGAGTGAGGGGTGCCTGGGTGACTCAGTTGGTTAAGCGACTGAATTCAGCTCAGGTCATGATCTCACAGTTGGTGAGTTCGAGCCCCATGTCGGGCTCTGTGCTGACAGCTTAGAGCCTGGAGCCTGCTTTGGATTCTGTGTCTCCCCCTCTCTCTACCCCTCCCCTGCTCATTCTCTGTGTCTGTCTCTCAATAATAAATAAACGTTAGAAATTTTTTTTTAAAAAAATAGGAGTGAGTGAAAGTAATCCCCTTAAAAAGCTTGTAGTTTAGTTAGGGGAGAGAACACATAAAGAGACAAGATATCTGAGGTGAGTAATTAATTATCAAATATG
Organism: Panthera leo; assembly: GCF_018350215.1. Taxonomy (NCBI): domain Eukaryota; kingdom Metazoa; phylum Chordata; class Mammalia; order Carnivora; family Felidae; genus Panthera; species Panthera leo. The sequence goes on from NC_056682.1 coordinate 189,684,516, forward strand.
GAGATAAATACATAATGTAAGCGAATTGAAAGATTATATAAGTTTTATCAAATAATGCTTGAAGTACAATAATAGATGTATGCACAGGGTATTATGGCATTGTACAAACACCCAGGTGTTCCTTATACAATAACTGAAGGTATTCAAGTGGTTCACGAAAGTTGCATAGGGAAGAAAATGCATGACCCAAATGGAATGAAGCATGTGAAGAAGACAAAGAAAAGAAACCTTTCTAACATGAAACCTTCTAACAGAAAGAACAGAATACAGAAAGGACATAGATGTAAGAGAATCAGGTAAATAGGAAAACGGAGGAAATTCAGGGTTTCTAAATCATAGTCTATGGAGAAAGGAATGCGAAATGATGAAATTGGAGAGGTATAAGGGGGTCAGTTGATAGATGGTCTTGCATCTGTTTTAACAAGCTTTGACCATGCTCTGTAGGTAACAGGAAATCCTTGAAGAGAACATGACAAGTAGGGGATGTAACACAGTGATTTCCGTGAAGAGTTGTGAGGTTTTGAACAAGGGGGATAGAAGGTGGGGTTCTGTGTAGACAGAGAAATTCAAGAAATAATTAGGAGTAGAGTCATTAAAACCGGACAAATGTGTGTGTGATGGAGAAAGGGAGGCAGTAATGGGATAAATTAAACCTCCCTGATTTCTAGGAGAATATTGATTACATTAGTTTAAGAAGAAAAGGATGAGTTGATTTAAAATATGTAATACCTAGTTTCAAATAAGAAATGTGTGAATGAGTCAAGGAAATGCCTACTGCCCAAAAACCAAGTTTAGGATTTGAACTATTTAGTAATGTGAGACACAAGCCTGAGGAGAAACTCCTATTGTTTCACTCACTTGATGTGTGACTATAGCTTCTTAGAGTTGTACTTAGATTTTCCCTTGTAAAATAAAGTACAATTTGCTATGTTCTCGTGAAGATCACGTGAGATAATTTCTATGAAAGAGCTCTTTAAACTCTATGCCTTTCTAACAATAAAGCCATATCATCATCAAATTAACCATGGCTCTCGCAGAGCTACATCCCACATTAGCCTTTGTTGGTCCAGCTAGTCTATTGATGGATATATATGACTTTTAGAATACTTTTAGAAGGCAGGAATGACTTGTAAGTTGGACATGTTCCTTAGAAAGAAGGAAGATAAACACAAATAAAATGTTGGGAATGAAGATGGAACTTAACTGGGGAACCCACTTTGAGAATACCAGGGTAACCTGGAGGGTTAGTATGAGTTCTACTTACATGAAGACCTGGGCCAATTGTGAAAAGTGCTAAAAGGACGCTGAGACTCATGAATAAGCACTGATATGGAGAACTTAAAATTCTGAAACAAAGGAGAGATACCAAACTTATAGCACATATTCGGAGATAGCAGATGCCATGAGTAAAGCTGATATTAATACAACAATTTTGGGATGCCTGGATGGCCCAGTTGGTTGAGTGACTGACTTCGGCTCATGTCGGGCTCTGTGCTGACAGCTTGGAGCCTGGAGCCTGCTTCCGATTCTGTGTTTCCCTCTCTCTCTACCCCTGCCCCACTCATGCTCTGTTTCTCTCTCAAAATAAATAAACATTAATTTTTTTTAATACAACACTTTCATATGCAAGATATCAATATGGTACCTGAGTTGTTCCTGGAAAAACAATTTACAATTTTGAAAAAGAAAAACAATTGATTGCCAGCTGTCATTTATAGTTCTCTGACAGTACCCTGGAAGAAAACAAGTGAAATTTCTTAAGAAAAGCCTGTATACCCCAGAAAGTTTTAGCACATAGTTTGGGGAATGAACTAAAAGCTAGACATCAGTGGAGAGAGAAATCTCTATTCCAGGGTAATAATAGAAACCATGATAGAAACAGTGAGAAAGATAAACAGCAACAGTGAAGGAAGTAGAGGGCAAGGACTGCATTTTGAAGCTCTCCAGGAGCTGGAGAAAGTTCACTAGACTCATGGGGTGAAGGAGAACAGTGAACAGAATAAGGAGTGGGAGAGGGAAATGAAGAGTATTAGGTGTTCAAATGACTTTATGAGACAAAATTTATGAGATTAAGATTACATAAAGTTATAATCCACACTCTTGGTTGCACCTCTTCCCCTTTCTCAATAAAGTGGTTCTATTACACATGTATTTATAATTGGTCATGAATTGACACACTCTGGATGGCTGGAGAGGCCCCTTATTTGTTTTGAAATCACAGGACACAAAGATGACCCTGTAAATGATGAGATGTAGTCTCACAGAGAGAATTCAGAAAGCTCTCCCAAACAGGCTGCTGCACTTACTGAGTGCAGCTTGAGCTGTTATTAGACACAAGGATTATGCTAGTCATCTGGCTCAAAGTCTCAAATGAATTTAAATGATCTGGAAGAACAAATGCTCATTTGCCATATCATATCTACAATATTACCTCTAGTGGTATCTGAGAGGTGAAAATATCTGATGATTTTTCCTCACTGCATATTTCTCTAACCCCTCCTCTTCCCACGCTTCATTATCATCTCCAGCCCCAGTGAAATGGGAATGATCCTTGCCAGCAATGTGGTCTTTGCATTCAACAGTCTCTAGTACATCTTGTCCTCCACAGACTTGTCCAGTCTTAGATAAGAAGTTAGAGATTTTTGTCTATGTCCAGTATATTTTATCTATGCCTGGTTTTTCTTCCCAGTATGGGTACTTATTTCTCAGAAGAAACACCAGTCCAAGGAGAGCATAAGAAACTAACGGGAAATAAAAAATGATAATCAATGATATAACGAAAGAAAACTATCTTGAATTCAGCTTGCAATCCATTTATAAAAAACATGCATCATGCTGTATACAAAATGAAAATAAAAATAATATATATAGTTGTTTTTGATAAATTCAAAGACTCAGATAAAATTCAGTATCTCTTTCTAATAAAATAAACTTATAAGAATATATAGATATTTCTTTCATATTATTAAAGAATAAAAATGTCTTAAATCAAAGGTCAAAATGATACGTAAAGGCAAAAAACTAGAAACATGTCAAACGGTAAAATAAAAGAATAAAAGAAAAACTATAATCATCATTGCTTTTTAAAATTAGTTGAATTGCTTTACACTGCAATTGAAAAGAAAAAATAAACAGCATAACTTATTTAAAATAAAGGAGTTCAACCACAATTTTCTGCAATGCTAATACCTTCTCGTCAAGGGTAGTATCTATAAAGTAATCACAGTGTTCAGAAATTTCTCAAAAATACACTTTCTTTACTAAAAATTGATAGTAATTTTACATTTACTAAAGAAAATAAGACGCATAATAAATATTTAAAACTAAGAACTTCATAAAATGTGGACAATATGAAAAATTAAACTACCTTAATCAACATAAATATTAGGCAAATAAATGAAGACATAATGTTCTTGAACAGGAAAACAACCTAATAAAAGTGTCATATCTTCACAAAATAATTTATACATTTAACAAAATTGACAAATATTTTGTGTTTTTAAATGGATTTTGGTAAACTGATTTTAAAGCCTTTGGTCATATAAACATGGAAGAAAAATTAAGAAAACATTTGAAAAGAGAAGCAACAAACAGAGATCTGCCTAAATTACAAGAACATGATATAAAGTGACAAAAATTTGAATGGTGTTTTATTAACAAGAGAAATATGCACTTAGCTTAATGGGACATATAAGAAAAACACTGAAGTATGGGAGAATGAATTATGTAATGAAGATGACATTAAAATTAGTAAGAATAAAAATATAATTTGATAAATGGTGTCTGGAAATATGGCTAAACTTTTATTTAAAGGACTAAGTTTCTAGGGGCACCTGGGTGGCTCAGTCAGTTAAGCGTCCAACTTGGGCTCAGGTCATGATCTGGCATTTCGTGGGTTTGAGCCCCGCATCGAGTTCTGTGCTGACAGCTCAGAACCTGGAGCCTGTTTCAGTTTCTGTGACTCCCTCTCTCTCTGCCCCTCCTCCACTCGCACTCTGTCCCTCTGTCTCAAAAATAAATAAACATTAAAAATAATTTTTAAAAATTAAGTTTCAATATCACACCATATTTAAAATAAATTCTAAATTACTTATATTTTTATTTTCAGTAATTCAATACTGCACTACAACTATAAAAGGTTATTTGTAGAATACTGGTTGATGCTTGGGATCATAATATCACAGTTTTATGTTTTGAAATTCTGCATGAACAAATACTGTTAACGCTATTAATAGATTTATAAAGCAAACATAACATATATTTCAAATTAATGAAAAAAAGTTTAATAAGACTTTTGATAATATACTCAGCCACTCTATATCTCTGTTTCCCTGTCTGTAGGATGAGGCTCATAATTGGGCCATGTGGGCCATGTGACATGGGAATGGAGGTGACCCTGTGCTTTAAGAACACTCCTTGTTTCTCGAAACTCTTGTTCTTTCCCTATCCCTCAAAAATGGTATATTTCAGGGCCACCTGGGTGGCTTCGTCAGTTAAGTGTCTGACTTCAGCTCAGGTCATGATCGTGGCACCAAAACCCTTGAAGATATGTTTTAAACTCGCTTACCCTTGGAAATTAGGAAGGAAATTTAGGTTTTGCGTTTTTATGTTAGCATCTTTCTTATCTTCATTTTGTGTCTCAGGTGTTCTCTTTATTTTCCTGTGTTTAATTTTTTTTTTCTATGTAAGCATGAATTGTTTAAGGTAGATGTAAGCTTAACTGCCTTAAACCTCTTTTTTTTTTTTTACAAGGGATATAAAGAAACAGATATACTGAAAATAAAACATGTTTTAAGTGCCTACTAAATGCCATACATGCTTTGTATATACTGAATGCTTTAAAAATAAACCCCAAGATCTACATTAGACCAGTTTATCACTTGAAGAAACAGATCCTCATTGATGTTAAGCAGCTTGCCCAAGGTGACAGAAGCAGAGGGCTTGGGTACACGTGATTCCAAAGGGTCTCCCTTATTGTAACAATTTGAAATTGCCCAACATAGCTGTGTATTTAAAGTTCATTATGTTTGAAGGTCAGGAATGGTTATAACCTCATGTGATGAGAAATAAGAGTGATCAGGTACATTTGAACATGTTATGTTGGATTTTTCTGTAGTCTGAATTATATTGTGCCTTTCAATTAAAGCCCTTTAACCTCACATGTAACCCATCATTAGCTTTTCACAAAACCAAAGATTCTTGGGCACCCCTGAAATGCATCCCCAGTGCTTTGATCATTAAGTTTCAAAGCCATGCCAAGTTTTCCTCTGATTGCATGGCATGCAGCCTTTAGTAGCTTTTATTTTTGTCTTTATGCAAATAAACAAATGCCTGGAACAGGAAAGCAAATCAGAAATGAAAGTCTGTTTATAAGAATGCCAAAACAACTTGTTTACCCTTGTTCCTATCACTCCTCTCTTAAGTCTTCACAGATAGAAACAATGACATTGGATAGGAGTCATCTAAGCAGAATATCAGAAATAACAAGCAGTTAGATTGCTCTACAGACTAAGCTTGCATAAAATCTCAGGAAGTCAAACACTTGATTAATCTAGACCAAATTAGCAGCAAGCATTCACTGAGCTTACAGATGTCAGGCATTTTGCTATGTATTGTATACATTATCTCATTCAATCTTTTTTACAATAGTGCAAAGCAGCTATTGTTATTATTAGCATCGTACAATTGAGGAAACAGAGAAAAAATAAATTGTTACCTGTCCAAAATAATGCAGCTAGGAAATGGCATCATCAGAACTTGAGCACAGACATATATGAATCTATATCATTATGACATCCAAATTCATCTGCACCTTGAGAAATGCCTTATTGGTACTCTTAAAGGTAAGCCAAAATGAAATTCTGTTGTCTCAGAATGTAGTAAATTAAATACTATGCTTATCATTTCTACATTCTCAAATTTTATTTCAAATTTTCAGTCTTCCTAGAGTGTTCAGATTTACCCTGTTCCTCCTCAGCATAGTAAGCCTATTGTTTCTTTCATTTTATTTATTTTCCAAAGCACCTGATTAAATGCATGAGCTTTGTAACCATTGATATATGCAAAGAGATCTGGATTTCTTTAGATCCTTGATGCATTTGGTTCTTCCCACATTGTGTAACTACCAGCTGTTGGGTGGCATTGGCTGTACCCCCAAATCTAGGGGTGGACTCTCACTGATCTAAAACAAGTAAAGTAACCCCAACCACCTTTTTAGCCAGAAGTTCCCGTTTCTTGAACTAAGAGTATCAACAGCCTGTATGCCTTCTGCCACAAGAATTCAAGCAGCAGAAGTCTGAAGTCTTTTATTGGATGGTTTTAGAAACATATTCTCTCTCCCTCCCTCCCTCCTTCTGTCTCTCTCACTTTCTATGTGTGTGTGTCTCTCTCTGTCTCTGTCTCTCTATTTCTATCTCTATCTTTCTCTTTCTGAAAACTCTTAGCAATAATTTCTGCTGTGGTTAACCCTTACAAACATAAGGACAAACAAACAAACTTGGTAACTAAATGCTGTGTCCTTGGCAACATTCCTAAGCCATTGTATCTACCAATCATGCCCTACTTTCAGAATCCCAGTTTGTAGAACCAATTAATTCCCTAATGTATATGCTAGTTTGAGGCAGGTTTTCACTTATATTCAACTAGAAACATCTAATTTATACTTCTGAGATTTTTACCAAAGCTGATGGTGATAGCATAGTTACAGAATTCAAGCTCAGATCTTGGCTCTGTTATTTTAAGATGTTTGATCTTGAGAAAATGATGTAACCTCTCTGAGTTTTAGTTTTATTAATTTTAAAGAGATATTTACTCTGGTTATTGTGAAAATTAAACAAAATATCATATGTAAAACACTTTGTTCTGTACCAACGTGTGGAAAAAATGAATATCATATTTAATGGGATAAAAATCAATTTCATCTCCATTAATCTCTTCAAAGTAAGTCCATCTGGTTCCAGGCACTTCAGTTGTTCTGATTTTCCTTTTGCCACTACAAAGCCATATTTGGTTATATTTTTCTTTTCTTGGTATATTTAAGGACTAAGCTTATTTCACTTCCTCTAAAATATTATTCTTTTTGAGAGAAACTTGGTCTTTCCTGTACTATAAGTGCTCATGGCATTCAAAAAAATGCTCTTTATAGAGTAGGGATTTGATAAATCACTGTTTCTTTTACATGTAAACATATAATGTAAGGGCATTTCATATAAAAGTAAAGCATGCTCTGAAGAGCCATTCAGCAAAATATAGTTTGCCCAGAGGTGTTCATCAATCTCAAATTTATTAACTACCATGCGTACAAAATCCTATTTTTAATTTGAGGTCTTGCAGACATTGTAAGAGTATTCAGGAAGAAAAAAGAGGAAAAACAAGAAATATGTTTTCAGCATGTATCAGGCACTGGTATATACCATGCCATATTTAATATTTATTAACTCTCAGAACAGCAACTATTTATTTCCTCACTTATACAATTATTCAACAAATTCTTTTTGAGCCATAGACATTAAGCTAGATCCTGTGAGTTGCTGTATGTATGTTATTCTGTGATTTAAATTAAATAGGTAATTATAAGAGATCATTAGGTGGGTAAAAATTGTTTTTGGTATTCACATTAAGGGGAGGGAGGAAAGTCATTTGCCCCAGGTATTACAGATCCTAAGTGCTAACGTGTTTGAATACAGGATACTTGAAGGATACAGTGGAAAATAAGATGTAATCTTTGCCCTCAGTGACATAAGATTTATGCTACCCAATGCATCCTTGATGGATATTTGCTAAACAATGATTTTGAACCCAGGCCTATCTTCCTCCAATTTCCACATCATTTCACTGTGCTATACTGTGTTCAAGTAATCCATATTTCAGCCATTATTCTTAAAAAACATAGTATTTCATGGATGAATATGTTTTTGGCATAGTCAAGTCCTATTTTTCTAATACATCTATTAAATTTAAAAACTCATTTTAAGTCCCCTTGTTTGAATATTGAATATAAACCTACTTAATTTTATTTGAACTTTATATTGGTGTTTTGATTTGGAGAGCACATGAGACTTTTCTATTGCATCTTTTCCTTACAAATGAATTAATAAACTGAATCAAATTGAAATAAAAACAAAAGTCACATAGATTTAATCAAATCAAATAGCCCAGTAAACCAAAGATCTGTACAATCCATCAGATCACTAATAATTATTTTGGTTCAGATTAAAGATAATCAGGGGCGTCTGGGTGGCTCAGTCGGTTAAGCATGTGACTTCGGCTCAGGTCATGATATCATGGTTCACAAATTTGAGCCCACATCAGGCTCTGTGCTGACAGCTCAGAGCCTGGACACTGCTTTGGATTCTCTGTCTCTCTCTCTCTCTCTCTCTCTCTCTCTCTCTGTGTGTGTGTGTGTGTGTGTGTGTGTGTGTGTGTGTGTGTCAGTCTCTCTCTCTCAAAAATAAAGAAACATTAATTTTTCTTAATTTAAAGATAATCAGTTATCCAAAGAATGTTTGACATAATTAACTGAAAAAGGATAGGAATCATCAGAACCAACAAACAAAAAAATCAGTCTGGTTATCATTCCAGTCCATTGGATGGTATGGAATAATTTAATTGTCTTTCCTAGACCCCAAACTCAAAAGTATCTTATACTTTAAAGATTTTTCTGGATCTGGAACCTATGAACTTAGTGATATTTAGAGACAGTTAAATCACTGATTTTCAACCTACTGTCCAGGGATGCAATGCTCTGGAAATCATATACATGTTAATGGATATATGTGTGCACATTCTTATAAGGATAGATTCTATGGCTTTCTTTGATTCCCAAATGAACCCAATATCAAAAATAGTTAAACACTGATTTGCTTTCTTGCCTTTATCAAGCTTCCATATTTGTCCACAAGTCTTTGTTTGTGGTAAATTGGCTATGTCATTTAAATATATTAAATGAGATATTAATGTTACCTATCTCACAAGATGGTTGCAAAGATTAAATGTAATGAAAGTGAACTGCCTAGAAGTGTGTCTGAAACAATGAAAGGATTATGTAAGACTTAGTATTACACAAGTATTATGAAAGAGTAAGAAAGTATCATGTTGCAGTATTATTTCATTATTACTATAAACACCCATGATATCACTAGTCATTAGAATGTTACTTCCAAACTATACTCCCCAGAGCATTCATGTTCACAGTTGCTACAGATATTCTGTGAAAACTATGTGAAAAGGCCAAATAAGTTTGAGAAATATTTCATATTTGTTCTAAATAAAGATTCATACACATACTAGTTTCTTAAAGATAACAAGGATTACTTAAAGAAACATGTTTACATTTATTTAGCCACATATTTTTCAACACAGAACTCTTTTTTTGGAGGGAATACCTATTATTTTCTTGTGGAGTTTGCAATTTAAGTAATGTTATCCTACCAGATGGTGGTCACTTCACTGCAGATAATGAAATGCTACCAAAATGTAGTTTCTTCTTCAACTAGTATCATATAAGGATGCACTTAGCCGTAGTATTTGATACAGTAATTTCCAAGCTGATTGGGTCAATCACAGAGTTCTTTATTCTTGGAAAGCTGAAAATAGTAGAAAAGCATGTCTCTCACACATAAAATGGCCACACAGAAAAATTCCATTTTAAAATTGCCTGGAATTAGAGTTCTGATTATAAATCGTTTGGGGGAAGAACCAAGAGTTAAGAGTAACTAAATGGAAATTGCAACATTTCATAGATTTCATGTAGTCACCTCAACTATGGAATCAGCTAGACAGCCTACATTTATCAGAGCCTAACACCAAAATATGTGGTCAGAATTTAGGTGTACAATGTATTGTATTGTTTTAGTTAACTCTTATCCTTGGGAATACTTATATTCATCCTATGTTTTATCATCCAAAAGTATATTTGGTAAGTGATTCTTACAGATGTATAGGTTAATAGGAGGCACAGGAGAGAATTTTTTAAAACATACCTATTTTAGTTTCCTAGGATTTCTCCAATGAATTACCATGACTTGGCAGTCTAAAATAACAGAAATTATTCTGGTATAGCTCTGGAGGCTAGAGGTCTGAAAGGTCAGTAGGACCATGGTCTTCCAGAGCTACTGGGAAAGAATCCTTATCCTTCCCTTCCCAGCTTTTGATGGCCCCAGATGCTCTTGGGATTATCACTGAATATGCCCAGTGCCTGTTTTTTCCTCACATGGGCTTTGTCTCTGTACATCTTTCTGTGTCCTCTCCTGTTTTTGAAATGGCACCAGTCATTCGATTTAAGGCTCACCCTAAATCCAGGATGATTTTATCCCAATATCTGTAACTAACTACATCTTCAAAGACTTTATTTCTTGATAGAAATAAATGAGGTCACATTCTGAGTTTAACATATAGTCATTAAGTGAGGAAAAAAGAGGTTACTATTTAAAGCACGATGATACATTCTAGCAAATCTGTCATTAATTCCTGATATTTAGAGAGGCTATATAAGCCAATAGGATTTGTAATTCATCTAATATATAGCTAAGATGGACATTAGAAGACAAAAAGGTAGAAATTCAAATGGATCTTCTTTATACTATGCAAGAACATCAAATACATTTAGGCAGAGGAACTTGATAATTTCAGGGACCTGCAATGTTTCCAGATAATTTTGATAAATTCTACATGTACCATGCACTACATAACACTACAATTCATGTGGAGTAAAAGGAAAGAGATTATCATGATAACAACTTGAAATTTGCAGAGATACTAACCTTTCTTTTTTTTTTTTTAATTGAAAGTCCTTTCTTTTATTATTTTTTTTCCAATATACGAAATTTATTGTCAGATTGGTTTCCATACAACACCCAGTGCTCATCCCAACAGGTGCCCTCCTCAATACCCATCCCCCACCCTACCCTCCCTCCCACCCCCCATCAACCCTCAGTTTGTTCTCAGTTTTTAACAGTCTCTTATGCTTTGGCTCTCTCCCACTCTAACCTCTTTTTTTTTTTCCTTCCCCTCCCCCATGGGTTTCTGTTAAGTTTCTCAGAATCCACATAAGAGTGAAACCATATGGTATCTGTCTTTCTCTGTATGGCTTATTTCACTTAGCATCGCACTCTCTAGTTCCATCCACGTTGCTACAAAGGGCCATATTTCATTCTTTCTCATTGCCACGTAGTATTCCATTGTGTATATAAACCACAATTTCTTTATCCATTCATCAGTTGATGGACATTTAGGCTCTTTCCAACAAAACTAAAAGGCAACCAACGGAATGGGAAAAGATATTTGCAAATGACATATCGGACAAAGGGCTAGTATCCAAAATCTATAAAGAGCTCACCAAACTCCACACCCGAAAAACAAATAACCCAGTGAAGAAATGGGCAGAAAACATGAATAGACACTTCTCTAAAGAAGACATCCGGATAGCCAACAGACACATGAAAAGATGTTCAACGTCGCTCCTTATCAGGGAAATACAAATCAAAACCACACTCAGATATCACCTCACGCCAGTCAGAGTGGCCAAGATACTAACCTTTCAATATATCAAAAACTATAGCAATGAGCTAGAAGAAGAAGAAAAATTACACTGATTGGTATTGCATTTGAGAACTTAGAGAATTTAGCAAACAAAACATCCTTTCTCCTCTCTGCTTTTAACCCAAGGACTCACAATGAACTCACTTCACTAAATCAATTTAAACTGAAAAGAATGTTTATTAAAATGCTATGAGTCAAAAAATTCCATAGCCAGATATGACACACTGAAGCCAAGAAAATTACGACAGTCTGCATGATCCCAATGGCAGTCCAGAAAGTCAACAATCTTCAGAAATCTGTATGTTCTTCTTACCTGAGAATATTACACATTATTTTTATTAGAATCAAAACTGCCTTTTTTATAAAATATGTTACCTTATAACCAAATAAAAGTAACTTCTGCTTTTAAAAAAAAAAGTGCTTTATGTTCACAAATAAGTGTGGCATTAGCCAACATTTGAAGGTGTTGAAAGAGGAAGCTTATTTGTAATACAGTAAAAAGCATATTGAGTTATTGAGTTCAAAGGATCAAACAGAGGCCAAACATTAGGCAACAAATACTGGGTGGTCTTATAGCAAATGTTTAGAGTCACTGTCTACATGTGAGGACCATAGTGTTTATGCTCAAAGTGCCAAAAACACTAATCAAGTACATACAATTTTAATTCTGTATAAACCTATATAGCAGTTTCTATTTGAAATTATGCTGAAGTAACCAGAACTAGATTTTTCCCTTCCAGCTGCAAAGAACTAGAAAACTGGACAAATTATATGAAAATCTGCTTTTAAATATCAGAAAGTAGTTAACACAAGACTGGCACCACTGAAAGAAGGGGAGAAAAAACATAAGATTGTCTTTTCCTCCTAATCATGTGTGAGGAGCAGAAGTAAGAAAGCATAATAATGATCTAACAATTTTAATTATCTAAATATAATGAAATAGAATTTTTTAATTAATAAATTCACAAAGCTTTTACAAGATGGTGGCTTTCCATAAGATTTGAATCACTTGAAGGATACAGACTGAAGTCAGACAGGGCCATTGTCCCTCAGAAGATCACAGTTTTATTAAAGAGATTTGTAAGTAACAAATAGACATCCAGTTACTGGTTCTGAATGTAAGGATCTTGAAGTTGCCACTTCATCCTAACAAGTAAAAAGCTAAACAGACTCAAATAAATAATTCCTTTGGATCCACAGAAGAGGAGAGGGAACAGGGAAAGCCACAGCATCCACAATTGGAGAAGACACACAGGCAAACACAGGGAATTGAGGCTTACTGGTGCAGAGACTAAAAGCAGAAACCTCCAGAATTGGTGCTGGGGTGGGAAAATCTGAACCGCACTGACACATTGCAGGAGGTCACACATGGTCACATTAAGCAGTTAAAAACTCCAAGGGGACCCAGTCATAGGAGGGACTACACAGTATTATCAGATTTACTTCCAGAAGCTCCCTCAGATTCTCATAGTGAATATGTGAGAACAATCCCCTCAGGCTTCCAAAATAGGGAGAGGAAAGGGACCATTTTGAAATATTCCAGAGCACTATGTTCCTAACAAGGGGCTGCCCTCAGGGGAAACTAGTTAAACAGAACCTAACCTACTGGTGTATTACCAGAGCCTAATTGAATGGCCTAGCAAAAAACGTTAAAAGTTCTTTAGAGAGAAGAAAAATAAGATAAGTCAGAAACTCTAATCTCCACAAAGAAAGGAAAACCATTGAAGAAGGGATAAGTAAGGTAAAATAAAAACTTTTATTTTTCTTATTCTTGATTCAACAGGTAACAGTTTGTTCAAAATAATAATAGCAACAAAGTTTTTGATTATGTATGCTTATATATATAATGTATATACATACACACACTTACATATGCATATATATATATATATATATATATATATATGACATAAGTGATGGGAATGACACAAGAAATAGGAGGAAAGAATTAGAATTATTTTGTATTTACAAGATACTCATACCTCCCATGAAGTGGTATATTGTTACTTGAAAGCAGAATTGTCTTAGTTGTAAATGTGTATTGCAATCTCTAGGGCAACCACAAAAAAATGCTAAAAAGGGATTTATATAATATGCTAGGAAGGGAGAAAACATGGAATAATAGAAAAAAGCCCAATTAGAACCACAAAAGGCAGAAAGAGTAGAATACAAAAATGGGAACAAAGAACAATGGCAACAAATAGAAAACAATAAAGAATATAGTAGACACCAATCCAACTGTGTCCAACTGCATCAATAATCATTTTGAAATCAATATCGAATACACCAATTAAAAGAGATATTGTTATAGCAGGTCAAAAAACATGACCAACTCTCTATTGTCTATAGGAAACCTACTTTAATATAAAGAGACACATACATTGAAAGTAAATGGATAGAAGGGACTGAGTGGTTCAGTTGGTTAAGCTTCTGACTATTGATTTCAGGTCACGATCTCACACTTGTGAGATTGAGCCCCATGTTGGCTCTGTGCTGCGTGGATCCTGCTTGGGATTCTCTTTCTCCCTTTTTCTGCCCCCCACCCCCGCCAACTCACATTCTCTCTCTCTCTCTCTCTCTCTCTCTCTCTCTTTCTCTTTCTCAAAATAAATAAAATTTCAGATAGCATAATTTAAAGTAAAAGAAGTTATCAAGGGTTAAAAAGGGCACTGCATAATGGTAAAAGGGTCAGTTTTCCAAGAAGATGCAATAATTCTTTTTTTTAATGGTTATTTATTTACTTTGAGGGGGAGAGTGTGAGTGAGGGGGAGGGGGAGAGAGAGGGAGCAAGCAGGCTCTGCACTGTCAGCACAGAGCCCAACACGGGCTCCATTTACAAACTGTGAGATCATTACTTGAGCCAAAACCAAGAGTTGGACACTTAACTGACTGAGCCACCCAGGCATCCCCAAGAAGATGTAGTAATTCTTAACCTGTATATGCCTAACAAAGGAGCATCAAACTACATGAAGCAAATACTCTTAGAACTTCAAGGAAAAGTAGATGTATCAGTTAACATCAGGGTGCTGGACACCTCAGCACCCTTCACTCAGAAATGGATAGATACAGTAGACAGAAATAACAAACATACATACATTGTAATTGGTGCTTTAAAGGGACATAGATGTAATTAAAATATAGTTAATTTATGAGGTTGGATGTATGCCCCAACTGGTATATTTCTTATTTTGGAATAGCTCTGTTTGCTTAAATATGCTGTCCAAAATTTAACTGAAAGTGATCTCTTTGTAATCTTCAGCCAATACATTATTTAGCCACACACAAAGAAATGTTTGATTCCAGCAGCAGATGCCAACTTTTGGGTCAAACTGAAGCACTAAACACTGTATTTGCTTTATCCTTTCTATGCATCTATTTGCTTCACCTATATGAGCAGCTTAAACCCAGTCTTCTTTTAGCTGTAAACTGTCAGGTCCTCGGCATTCACGCATGCACGTCAATAACTGCATCATCCACATCAGAACTAGTGAGATATCTGCTCAGTTGAGCCTTAGAATCACTTTTTGATTTTGTAATGTAATAATAAAGCTAACATTGTAATGTTTGGGGGGAAAAATCATGCTTTTGTGAAAATTTGGCATAAAAAATCCTCTATGTATTTACCCAACTCAATGTTCATTTTCTACAAGTAACAGGTTGCCTCAGTTTCTCTAGCCGGTAAAAGTACATATTCTTTAAGTCTCTGTAATGAAAATCAAAAGTAACTTTTAAGCCTTGAGTTTTAATAGTAGGCTGACTTCTTTGTCTAGTTGGTTAGCCACATTTAAATAACAATTTCATGGGAAAATACCTTTCATGTAATTTGCGTGGAAACTTCTAAATAAAGAATGTTTACCAGGTGAACTCCCTTGGCTCTTTACCAGTAAGTTCGATTCTGTAGTTATGGTTTTATATGCGTTATTAATAAATTTAATAATGAGTTTCTTCAACTCCAAGATCTTTGGCAAAGAAAAACAATGTCCAAAAGTGAAAGCCAGGATTTTGAATAATAGTTCTTAAATTGATCCCATTTTGACACCATCATAAACTACTTAAAATCATGTAAAGAAGCTTAAAATTTGACCAGTGGGTAGTCATTTATAGGTTTGTAATATAAGTGAACTAAGGTACAATACAGATTGAGTCAAATCACACTAATTTTTTTTTCCTTTTAAATAAATTAGAAAATAATATCGGTTTGTATGCCAAGTAATATGAGAATTAAGCTATTCTAAAATTCCCAATCTTTGCAATCCAAGAGGCCTCTATGTGAATCCTGTCTCAGGTACTTCATGGTAGGTGTGCAACTGAGGAAAGCATATGACCTTTCAATGTCTTAAAATTATCATTTCTTTAATGTAAATAATTGTTCTTAATTCTCAAGATTATGTGAAAATTAAGAAACATGTAATATATGCTAAACAAATAACATAGATGGTTTCTAGTATCAGATGTTACTTTTCCTCGAATATTAATTTATAAAATATTTAGTGCCAATAAACGCAACTTAAACACTGGAGGAAATAGAATTATGGAATGAATTCATTATTTATGTGTATTGTCAACTAATTATCCTCTCAACTTTGTATTCAAGGATGACTCTCTTGGTTCACGTTGAATGTCAGGTGTACTCTTTCTTTCCTTGCTCTTTAATTCATTTGCTGTCCTGTCAATAGTTTTTAGAACAGGAAAAGAAATCTGTTTTGCCAAAAGTAGCATACACACACAGGCACACAAGCATGTACACTACTTGATGAAATCAACCCAAATTAAATATTTTCATTTGTTTACCCTTGGCAAAACACAGCTTCTTATGTTTAAGAAAAAAACGAATCATTGATGCTGAGTGTTAAATATCCCATGCAGAGTCGCTTGTTGATAAGTTCGGTGGGAAGGGATAAGGAACTCAAGAATTAAATTTCTGTGGAAAAAAAAAATGTCTGGGTTTAACAATTAGAGGTGGAAAGTGCTCAGAGGACCATGTGCTATATGTTGCCTAACCTGAAAGATTTGAAGAAGAGTATGATATAAACAGAAACAGGGCTTTCTTTTCTACTCCTGAGGTACCAGCATTTATTTGAAAATAAAGGAATCGTCTTCTACCAGAATTTTTAAGTTTGCCTAATTCCTTAAAGTTCTAAATTTTATAATGGAAAATGAAGATGCCTTCTAAGGATAAAGATAGAGCATCTCATCCTTTACTCCAGGTCCTAGACTGTAATCCTGTTTTCAGCTTGGAAAGCCCCATATGTACCAGGCCATGTGTAAGTATTCATGGCTTCCAGCATATGGTTCATACATAGCCTATCGCATATTCGGTGATTAACATTTTTAAGTAAATACTATACTATGTCTTTATATGTTTTAATAAGCAAATCAGCATGATATTGCGCAGGCATTTATTTTTCCAAACCTTCTTATGTATTTTCTATAGCCATTTAACAACTGAAATCTGATTCCCAGTGAGTACAATTCTTAGCTATCACTTCTTATGTTCTATTTTTAAATAAACCCTTTTAGCATTGCACAAATAATATCACTTACAAAAATCTATAGTCTCGCCTCTTAGCAATTTCAATAGAAAAGATGAATTTCATTTACGACTGATAAAATATTAAAAACATTGCAAAGTCCAAAAACAGTTTCTTTGAAGTTCTAAACAGAAAAGGGTTATAAAGTTGTACAAGGAATCATCAAAATATTTACTGTAGAGATTTCGCAACCTTCATTACTTTTATAGGCCAGAAGGTAATACCAATAGCTTTAACGTTGTTGTAGCAGTGGTCACACTTGGGATTACTTTCTTGACCTATTTTTCAGGTGGTTACCATATGTTTGGCTTTAATACATAGGTTTTTTTTTTTATTTACCTCTCTGCATATCCATTACTTTACATGGAAAAATGACTTTTAGAACATGCACTAAATCCATCAAATTATCAGAAATCTATCCACAGAAAGGTAAGATACAACATGGAGGTGGGGAATATGGTTCGAAGAAATCAAAGCAAAATTTGAGGAGTTATGTCCAAAATAAATGTGTTAAAAATTCACAATTACTCAAAAACACATATATCTGGATCATTTCAGGGTAACTGGCAAATGTGATGCTGCTTTTTTTTGGCATGTATGTTTGATCTCCTTTAATCTGAAACAATTTCTCAGACTTTTTTGTATTACATGAAATTAACATTTTTGAAGAAGACAGGCCTGTTTTGTTTTGTTTTGTTTTGTTTTTGTTTTGTTTGGTAGAATGTTTCTCAGTGTGAATTTATCCGATGTTTCCTCGTGAAGAGATTCAGATTATGCCCATTGACAGATTGTGTATATAACAAAGGTTGTATTTTGCCCCTCTCAGTGCATCCTGTCATAGAAATACATGATATAAGCTTGGCCCATTATTGATGAAATTAACTTCGGTCACTTGATTAAAATGATGTCTGTCAGGTTTCTTCACTCTGTCATTATTAACTCACCTTTTGTAATTGATAATTAATTTTGGGGAAAATACATTGGAATTATGTATATATTCTGTTCCTTATCAAACTTTTACAACTAGCTTTAGCATCTAGCTCTGATTGTCTATGCAATTCATTATCCCATTGATAGTTGAAATATGATACATTTTCTAACTCTACAATATTTTCTGCATTTATTGTTTGGTATTCCATGATAAATAAGACATTTACTTCCTTCTTCTTTCCTTTTTCTTTGTCTTCCTTCCTTCCTTCCTTTCTTCCTTCCTTCCTTCCTTCCTTCTTTCCTTCCTTTCTCTCTCACTCTCTCTCTCTCTCTCTCTCCCTTCCTCCCTCCCTTCCTTCCTTCTTTTCTTTTCTTTTCTTTCTTTCTTTCTTTCTTTCTTTCTTTCTGTGTGGACACATAAATTTCATAACTCATTATTTCCATTATTTTTGATGCTTATATTACCCTTGATTTTGGTGGTCAAAGACCATTCAAATGATCTTGTCTCTCTTCATAATACTTTTTTTTTAAGAACTTCCTTTAAAAAGTGATGATAAAGAGCCAGCCATTCAAATATCTGCGGCAAGAAGAAAACTGAGGCAAAGGAAACTGAAAATTAAAAAGTACTTCAGCAGAAAAAAATCTTGGTATTTTAAAGGTATAACAAGGATCAAGTGCTATTACAAGGTATCAATGAGAGATAAAGTGATATAACTTGGAGTATGAGAGATGCATAGACAAATAGGGCCTTGAAGACTCTGACATAGAACTGAATTTTCTTCTAATTGCAGTCACAAGGTAATGGAAGCATTAAAGCCATTATAAAATATGATCTGATTTACTTTCTCAGCAGTCACCTTAGATACTATCTAGAAAACATACTAAAGCGGGACAAGGATGAAGAAGGGAGAATAAAGGGGCTTTTGCCGAAGTTCAGGAATGTGATCATTGTGGTTTGGACTGGAGGAATAGCAGTGAATATGTAAAGAATGTTAAATTCAGGAGGTAATTTGTCACCAACATATTTCCAGTGGACTGGATTATTACAGGATGAGGGAAGGGGAGGAATAAACATAAGTCTGGGATACCTGGGTGGCTCAGTGGGATGAGCCTCTGACCCTTGATTTCCTCTCAGATCATGATCCCACAGTTCATGGGTTCGAGCCCTGCGTGGGGCTTTGAACTGGCATTGTGGAGCCTGCTTGAGATTCTCTGTCTCCCTCTCTCTGCCCCTCCCTCCCATTTTAAATATTTTTTTTAAAAATCTAAAAAAATATATATGTACATGCATATATAAGCCCTAGAAGTTAGACCTGAGTTACTGTATGGCTGATGATGCCACCAATAAAATGAGGAAGCATATCAACTGGCTGTTTCTTGTTCAGTGTCTCACAAGCCATCACTGAAACGTCAGCTCATCTTGCATCACCTGAAAGTTTGACTGAGGGAAGGTCAGCTATGAAGCCTCCCTACATGACTGCTGAAAGGCTTCACAAGAGCTGCTTCCAGGATCATTCACACCACAGTTGAAAGTCTTCAGAAAATCTACTGTTGAGCTCACTCAGTCAGGCCTCATTGTGGGATACTTCAAATGGCTTGTTCCAGAAATAAGCAACCGAGAAAGAGAAAGAGTACTCTAGGCAAAATCTTTGTATTTCCTAATATTGGAAGTAACATCATATCACTTCTACCATATTCTGTTTCTTAGGAGTGAATCAGTAAATCCAGCTCATTGTCAAGGAAAAGGAATTACACAGGGGATGATCCCTGGGAAGTATAGGTCATGGGGGACCATCTTAGAAGCTGCTTATCACAACTACCAAATGACACAGCAGTTTTTAGTCCTAAGAGTCAAAGGAAAATAAGTGTGTATGTTCACCCAAAGAAAGGAACAAAAACATTCGAAACAGTTTATTCATAAGAGCTAATAGCTGGAAACAACTGAATATTCATCAGTAAGAGAATAGATAAATATGTTTTGTTGTATACATAAAATAGAAATCTGCAGAGCAATAAAAAAAGAAAAAAAATTAATGCAACAACATGGATGAATCTTTCAGATATTATGTCGAATGAAAGAATTCAGACATAAAATAGTGCATGATATCCTGTACTAAGGAAAGACAAATTTTGTAGAACAATCAGCACTAGAAGTCACCTCTGGAAGATGAGAATAGACTGGAGATGAATAAAAGAGAATCCTTTGAGGTGCTGAGAATGCTTTATATCTTGATTTGGGTGATAGTATAGCAGATGTATACATATATATTCATTTAACTTAAGGTTTTAATTTGTGAATATTACATAATTCACTATATGTATATATGAGTTAGATTTATATATATGTGTTATATGTTATATATGTATAAATATGTTATAACTCATATATAGTAAATTAAGTAAATGTCAAATTCAAAAATTAAAACCTTAGGTTAAATGAATTTTTATATATGAGTTATAACATATATATGTTATATATAAGTATGTTAGATATTTTTTAATTTGTGACTTTTATATATTTTTAATTTTTTAATTTGTGAAATTTCCATAATTTACGTATGAATTATTTATTTCTATGAAATTCATTTACAGTGAAATTTATATAATTCACTATATATATATGAGTTAAAACATATGTATTATATATCACATACATATGTTATAATGAGCTGTAACATATATAAAACATATATGTTATAATTCATTAAAAATATTGATACTTTGAGAAGACTTAGTGACATCCTCAAGGTAGCTTAAAACTTATGGTATGCCTCTGCAAGGAGGGCATAGGTTACAAATTGCTTAGTGGTTTTGTAAAATCAGTGAGCAGTCAAGGTTAGCTTTGTGCAAAAAAAAAAAAAAAATCACTGCAATCTTGAAACATGTCACAAATCCTAAATCTTAAGAACATTCACAAAATTTGATAGCAATTCTAAAAGTGTACATAACAACAAGTAACAAGTTTTGACTCAGAAAGACATTTCTAAACAAATCTCCTACTTGGTAGCTGTTACTCAAAGACTCTGTTATATAGAATAAAATATGTAAAATGTGAAATACTTTCATAAGAGCTTCACAATTATGAAGAGGAAATGCAAAGCTTAATATATATGTTTGGTGGGTAGTATCAGTATTTGATAATTATTTCTATTGATATGTAATCACAGGAATTTCTTTTTCCCTATTTCTTGTCTATTTGCTCACATGTTGAATAGGTGCTTTAAACTTGAATAGATATTTCTCTGAAGAAGATATACTAATAAACGTATGAAAAGACACCATTATTAGTGGTTAGGGAAATGGAAAACCATTTCACAGCCATTAGGGCAGCTTTTCTTAAGAAAAAGTGGGGACACTTGGGTGGCTCAGTGAGTTAAGCACCCAACTCTTGATTTCGGCTCATGTCATGATCTCATGGCTTGTGGAATTGAGCCCTTCATTGGGCTCTGCACTGGCAGCATGGAGCCTGCTTGGGATTCTCTCTGTCTCTCTCTCTCTCTCTCTCTCTCTCTCTCTCTCCCCCCCCCACCACCTGCTTGCACACGTGCATATGCTCTCTCTCCCTCTCTCTCTCAAAAGAAATAAAAAATAGACATAAAAAAAGAAAAAGAAACAAATGGAAAGTAACAAATGTTAATGAGGATGTGGAGAAAGTGGAACCTCCCTACATTGATGTTGGGAATATAAATGCTGCAGGAGCTGTGGACAACAGTTTGATGATTTCCCTGAAAATTAAACACAATTATCATATGATCAAGAAATCCCACTCTAGGTATATAGCCCAGAGAATTAGAAACCGGTATTCAGACAAATATTTGTACACAAATGTTCATAGCAACACTCTCCCCAATAGTCAAAAGGTGGAAACAACCAAAATTTCCATCAACAGATGAATGGAATAATGTATGTACCAATACAATAATATATTATTCAACCACAAAAAAGAATGAAGCACTGATGTCTGCCACAATGTACATGAACCTCAAAAATGTGCTAAGTGAGAGACACCTGATGCAAAGGCTTCTGAGACGAACTTAATCACTGTTACGTTGCCTGGGGTGTTGGAGAAATAATGGATAACACTTACTGAGCATGTATTCTGTAATGGCAGGTTTCATGGAGAGACAGAATCTTCTAGGGCTTTTCAGATATAAGATATTTGATCAACTATTTGAAAAAGAATGTAAGCTGATAAAAGCAAAAGAGTTGCAGTGAGCTTGAGAATGGTATTTTCATGGAGAGTGACAAAATTAGCTTCACTAGAATCTATTTTTCAAAAAAAAAATTCATTTTGGATTCTTCCCAGCTTTGAACAGGACTGAAAAATTGTTTCTCCATATGACATGATCAAAAGATATCTCAGGAGTGCCTGGCTGGCTCAGTCAGTAGGACATGTGACTCTTGATCTCAGGGTCCCGAGTTTAAGCCCCACCTTGGGGGCAGAGCTTACTTAAAATTAAAAAAAGAAAAAAAATAGAAAAAAAATAGAAAAAAACAACACCTTAGAATTCAGATGTAAAAAATATTCATATATTAAAAAGGTTTTTAAATAACTAATTTCATATTGCTTTTCTCAAGCAGCACTATCCAATAGAATTTTCTGTGATAAAAGTAATGTTCTGTATCTGAATTATTCAACATGGCAGCTTCTAGCTTTTTGTGACTATTAGGATTCAGAAATGTGGCTAGAAAAAAAGAGGAACTGAATTTTTAATTTTATTGAACTTTATTTAACTCCATTTACTTGACCTTAACTTTGGTTAATTAATTTAACTGGCCACATGTGGCTTAGTGGCTACCATTTCGCACAGTCCAATTCTACTGTCCATCCTACTTAAAATATTTAGATGATATGATTTTGGCACAGTTTTAATGTATCTTATCTCTTTTAGTTTAAACCCAGTTTAACCCATTTCTTCCACATAAAGCCTTTTAAAGTCTTTCTGAACTTAATCTCAGAGTAAGCCAGGATTGGCTTCTCAAGACTGCTTCTGTCCTATCCCTTCTTCTACTATCCTTTCCCCAAGATGGCATCTGAGAGTTGGGTGCAGTGGGAGTGTGGGGACTGGTATTTATGTATCTTCAGTATTTTCAGAATGCCCTCTGAACCTTATCTGGGGTGTGTCATTATCCTTTGTCTCTGGACCTCAACCTCTAGTCTCCTGAGTCTTTGTTTTGTAACTAGGTTAACTAGCCTTGGTCATCCAGAGGCCTGCTGGTAGGATTCCCTGAGAGATGGCAGTTCCCCCAATTATTTGGCAATTGTGCTAATGCCTAAACTTAATAACTGTGGATCCTGTCTCTGCTTGTGTGAGTGATTTTCTTCAGGCCTATTCATATCCACTGTTTCTCACAAAACATGCAATTCCTCACTCTTGGGAACAGAAACCTCACCTGGCTTCCCCACAGAGGCTGGTGTGTGCACTTCGCTAAGAGGAAGCCCTAGGACTCAACTCAGGCCTTTCTCTAGCCATTGCTGCTCTACTCCCAGACCCCAGGAGTAGCAGGCTTCTCCCAGAGGCTGCCAAAACTTCCAGCCTCAATCAGGAAGCAGAGAAACCGGCACTCCAAAAACTCTGAGATTTTCAGCAAGAGAAGATCATGGTAAAATCCTCTGTCTC
The DNA here is from genome assembly GCF_018350215.1 of Panthera leo. Taxonomy (NCBI): domain Eukaryota; kingdom Metazoa; phylum Chordata; class Mammalia; order Carnivora; family Felidae; genus Panthera; species Panthera leo. The sequence goes on from NC_056682.1 coordinate 189,708,136, forward strand.
CTTCTCTCCCCCTCCCTCAGCTGTCTCATCAGTCTTGGAAGGACTTGGTCAGTGGTGTGGTAAATTTGTTTGCTTTCAAGCTTGCATTCCCTCTAGCTCTTGGCTTACTCTGAGATTAATTCCCTACATTTTGGTTAGATTTTTGGAACCAAATTTTTACAAGTTGATTTTATAAGTTGATTTTTCTAGGTTAAGATTTTTATAAAAGAATCAGAGATGCATTGCCAGATTCTTCTTCAAGGAAACATTGTAGCCTTGGCCGTCAACAGCAGCCTCAGCCCAGGAAGCCGCCTTACCCATCAGGGGTTGGCCTGTATACAAACCACTGAGGAGGCTTTACACCCACAGCTCCCTAGGGGTTGACCTTTCCAGGGCTTTCTGTGACCTGCATGGTAATCCTCCTTCTCCCTCTGCCTGATCCTGCTTCCTCTCTTTTCCACAGGTGTGAATCCCTAATAAATTTCTCACATGCTAAACTCTGTCTCAACATCTGCTTCCAAAGAACTCAACCTGGGGCATTTGGTTTGAAGTTCAAAGCTGAGCACTGACTTTTTTTTTTTTTTTTTTTTTTTTTTTTTCCTAGGCTGTATCTGCCTGCCTCTTATCTATGGCAATAAACCTAATCCCTTTGGCCTAGTCTTAATTGCAAGATGATTCCAGGGAGAAAATATAAATTTTTAAAACTGAAAAATACTTTGGATGATATTTCAAAACATTACCCTGCCTGACTTACTGGGCTACACTGACCCCAGGGAATCTGACAGTCCTGAAATCTGACTTTCCTTTATGAAACTTCTGTGGTAATTAATGACTTTCAGGAGAAAATGAGCATCAAAACTACAACATGTAAATGTGTTCACCTGTGTTTCACATAGCCTGAGCATACCAAAATCTCTACCGAGGACTAGTTCTGATAATTTCACTTAAAAATTTCCCTAATCATGTATTAATAATTTAACATTAACACAGGAGCAAAATTTCAACAAGCATGACATTTTCCCTCTCCGGGCAAAGGATTGTTTCCCTGGAGAAATATGGGTGTGTTTTATGATTCTCTTTCATTTGCATCTTCTAAGTGCCAGGTCCTGATTTCTGCTTTCTCTGCATATAAATTTTCTAGTGTTTGGGTAATAGAACACTCACAAGCTTTCCTACCAAAGAAGAGCTGTGCAGTGACACCTATGTCCCAGTACTGCTGGGGAGTGAAGTTTTTTATGTAATGAATTATCCAAATTGCCGAAGGCACATTTTCAAGTGTTAGAAATTTGTAAACTACCTTAGACGAAAAGATTTCTAAAAAAGCATATAAACTTTTTTTCTTCCCAGTCAGGTCCATTGCTCATGGTTTGTTGTCAAGGTAATATCTGGAATATTTGGAAGTGAGGTTTTTTTTTAAATATCTTTCCTAAAGATAGGTAGACTTTCAGGGAAGTAAAAGTAGCTATTCTACTCCCCATACTTGGATTTTCTCTCACACAACTTTCCTTTTACATGCTGCATTTCATTTCTCTCTGAATCGAAGTGTCCTGGTATCACCTTTTCTCACATTTTACTCCCACGGTCTATGCTTCTAGCATCACGGGATTGGGAACAAAAGCAAAAGAATCACAACAACAAAAAGTAATAAAAGTATTTACATGGGCAAAAATCACATCTCCAGAATATTGCACCTGGACACCACGGTGGTCCACATACATTCCTGTGTCTACTCTGCTACCCCCGTGTATGTGACATAGGATAACTTCAGCTCATGGTCACTCTTGGCTTCCACCTGTAGCATTTTCTGCTTCACCTTGGTACTACGTTTATCTACTTTTTAGTTTTCAGCATGGTTGGTTTCTAGATGTTTCTGACTCTGCACTTTTTATCTGAGGACTCTACTCTTATTTCTCAAAAAATTTTTTTAAGTTTATTTATTTATTTTCAGAGAGAAAGAGAGAGCGTGCACGCACACGAGCAGGGAGAGAGAGACAGAGAGAGAGTCCCAAGCAGGCTCCACACCAGCAGCACATAGCCCAACATGGGGCTCCAACTCAGGAGCCATGAGATGATGACCTGAGCTGAAACCAAGTTAGAGCCTTAACAGACTGAGCCACCTAGGCACCCCTCAAATATTTTACACCCCTTTCTAAGTCTGGACCTAAATATACACATGTGTGTTACATAAGCCTTGTTTGTGGACATTCACATTTTATAAATTTTGTTTCTCTGAAGTTCTACCACATATACTAAACTGCAGTATCTTCTTACTCTTTTATAAGACTTTCAGTTTTCTTCCATTAAGTGGCCTAAAAACAAGTCTTAAGTCTCTTGTTCTTCAAAACACTTCCAATGCCGGTCACCTGATGATCTTTCATTTCATTTTTTGATCTCATTGACTCAAGTAGGGAGGTGTGATGCTGATCATTCTGGCCACTCTGGGTACAAGTCTTAATCTGACCATTTTATTTTTCTTAAGTTTTTTTTTTCCTCACTCATTTCACATTTGGTTTTGTTTCCTGTCTATACAGTTTTCGCCAGGTCATGCTGTTTTTTAGTAGAATTTTAGTAGAAAAATGACCCTTGTAAATTACTTCATGATACTTTGTTTGGATTCACTTTCAGAAATATCTTTTATTTAAACTCATTCCTTCTTTATTTTTTTTCTTCTTTAGATCAAAAATGGTACAAAGCATAAAAGCATGTAAGATACAAGACACTAACATTCCCTGAATTTTATTTTATGTAACCCCAGAATCCCTACTCTTAATCCATTTAGATTAACAAGAGTGGAGAGTCTATTGTGCACCAGTTATTGAACCAGATTCTGGGGATTCAAAAATAAAACACAGCTTCTCTTCTGAAAGAAGACAACTGCGTAGAGGGGGAAGAATATATGTGAAACAATTTTTGCAATAGACTCTCATAACTAACATTACTGAGATAAGAACACTTATAGGTAAGTCAGGTATTGGTGGGTGATATAAATCAGAAAAGAGTGAGAATCTCCTTACTCTCTCTGAATGTATCGCCATGACACGGGCTCTCATCCATTTTGCCTTTTTTGTTGAAAGGTAACATAGTTTCTGAAGGAAAAAGTGTGCTTGGTTCTAACTCAGGGACCAAAATAGGGTCATCTAAACCAATTTCCTTATACTGTTTTTGTTCCTCTCCTCTACTGATTTCTATTTACTCTGTAGCAACATCAATTCAATGGCAAGCTCACAGCTTGGGTGGACATTTTACCTTATGCCATACCCAGGGCTTGCCTAATTCCAACTTGGTTTCCCATTTGTTGTTTGTTGGAGAAATGTACACCCCCAAAGCTACATGTAGCAAAATGAAGGCCCATTATACTATTTTATCACGAGAAGTAAATAATGCTTAACATGTTTCATATTCATCAGAATAATTTCCTTATGTTTCCATCATTTGGCCATGGGGAATTTCTTTCACACTAAAACCTGTTCCCTGGCTTCGCAAACACTGTCTAGCTCCAGGACCCTTCTGACCTCAGCAGTCTGTTCCATTGCTGCTAAAACAGTGCTTTTCAAGGAAGAAAATATGTTCTGTTCTATTCTCTCACTGTTTCAAGGATGAAGTTCTAATTATCTACAATGGAATTGATATATAAAATATTGTGTATATATATATATATATATATATATATATATATATGATATATATGTTATACATATATATATGATATATCATATATCATAGATCATAGATCATCTATTAGAAAGGAAAAGACTTTTCTCCAGTGTCATCTGTATCTTTTCTATTCTTTGTCAGTGTAACAAAAGGTTTTCAGAATATGAACTTAGTGCTAATTAAATTCCAGCAAAGATCTCATGGTATTGCCAGTTCAGATTCATTGACCTTTTCTGTGGTGAGGTTTTGAGGTAGTTCTGTATTTTAAAATCTAGCAAATCACATAGTAACTAATCTTGTATTTGTGAACCAGCCAGAATGTGTTTTGCATCCTCCAAGATGCTTTGAAAAATTATCAGCTGTACCCATCATTTTATCTCTGATATTGTAATAGTCTTTTGAGATTTAGAATGCTTTGTCTGTGATGCACACTGCATATTTAAAGGCAAGCCCTTTACATTAGAAGTTAGCTAGATTCTATTCTTACCAAATAACTTTAAAAAGTTAATGGTATAATCCTGACTATTCTTAGGCAGATTTTTTCATAATGTATATATATGAATTAGTTACCTATTGGCATGCTTTTAAAAGGACTGTAATTTAGAGGTTAGACATGTCTTGCATTGTAGACTTTGGAATAGCACGCAATGAGGTGAACAGTTTATTATGAAGCTTGAAAAGAGTGTATTAAGCATTCAGAAGACTAATTCCTTTCATGCCTTGATAATAAATCCACTTTTCTCATGCAGTGAATTCACTTGAGATTCATAGTCTCCTCGTAAACCTTGTAGTAAATGTTTAACCTCAGATTTCAAATGCTATAGTACTTTTTATGATAATAAATGTTATCCCTATGGGATTGTGAATTTGGTGATCATACATAGTGCTCCAGTTGGAGAGACTTTACCTCCCACACACAAAATACAGAGTTCTTAGAGTATTTGATTACCTAAATTCATCAAGATTATTTTTAAATACACATATGCATCCTGCATCGCTATGCACATGGATGGAGTTTTTCTTAGCCTCAATACGATTAATTCTTAAAACAAACCATGATTCAAAAATTTTTGGAGTACAGCCTTTGCTATGTTTCATTAAATTAGGTTGAATTTTACTGTGGAATATTTTAACATCTAATAAATGCTAAGAACTTTTAAGAGTATTTTGATTTGAAAAAAGGCTCCTTTTTTTTTCTTTTTATTTCTAAAAAGAATGTCACAATTCTGGATTCTAATACAATATCTGAGGTATTTAGGTGCACTTTTAGGTAAGATGACAAGATAATAACAACAACAAAAAAAAGGCCTGGGTGACATTCTTATACAGTCTAAGGATTCCACGTACCTACACTAAAAAAAAATTAGTATACACTCAATGACATTCAAAAGAAATCCTTTGAATGCTGAAAAATACTCTTAAAATCTACAAAACAATTGGAATTTAGTATTTATATAACCCAATTAATACATAAACAATGACAAAATGTGAGAAATAAAATTCAATTCAAAATACGTCTTGAATGCTTAGCATATGCCAGCACTGAGATAAATGTTGCATTGTGGTGAAATCAAAGACTAATATTATCCAACATTTGGCAGAATAACCTAAACAATAAAAACAATATTTTATTAAAACACGCACACACACAGAGGCAACGAAATAATAAAGGTTTTACCTTGCTCCTGCTCTTTGTCTAATGTAGATTTCCATGGGGACTTTGTGTGTCACACTCAGTCAGGAACATCCCGATTGCTGCCCCGCCCACATAACTGGCCATGACAGCAGGGGAAGAGAGCACTGTAGAGTCTCACTCTTGTGATTAAATACTCTGGCCCAGAAATGACATCTGTCATTTCCACCTAAAACTCTCTGGCTAAAATGATCCCATGGCCACTCCTAACTTAATAGGAACAGGGACATACTATCTTCTTATGAATCCAGAAGGGGAAAAAAAAATAAAACAAAACAAAAAAGAAACAACAACTCCAATGAACACTAGTAACATCTTCCATACATACACTAGCCTCCATCTTGAAGGTTAATCAATACAGGCAAACACGGACATGAAAGCAATCGTTAAATCATTCATGTGAGGATGAACTTTTTAATGATAGTAAAAGGTACAAGGAGACAGTTAATTTTTAACTCAACCCTCAAGAAAGGTAACAACTTTACTGGAAAAGAAAAAAAAAAGTAAGCCTGAGATGGAAATCTGAATACCAAGTGAAGACAAAGGTTACTTATATTTTCATGATCTTATTGTCTCAGGAGATGAATCTTCTTTTTCTTATCAAAGAAAACAATTTCTGCCACTCCATGGTGCCTCTTCTGTTTAAAAGTTGGTCTCTATCTTTACTGGCATTAATGGTTAGACTTTGAGATGCCATTTTCTGTTTTTCACTTTATCAACTTGGCGCTACTATTCTCATTTAGAAAGCATATTAATTTCAGACAGCAGTTTTCAGATGAAATGAATATTGGGGATCAATAAGCTAAAATTGGGTGTCAAAATGCAAAACTGTTGGTAGTGTTCGTGGCCATCATTCTATTGTGTTAGTAATTTTCTGGAAAATATAAGCTGTTTAGATGGATAGTAAAGAATTTTAATCCAAACTGAATCAGACAAGCCCCAAGCAATATATAAAGTGCGTGCTTTTTCTCTTAAGAGATGTATATTTCCTTTTTAATATCTCTTTATATCAGTGACAAGTATAAATGCAAAACATTTGACTTCAAATGTAGAATGTTAACATTGGAAATGTCTGGGGATGGATAATTGGAAGTGTCTGGGGATAGAATCTGCCATTGGCCGTCCAAAGTAGCTGAGCAAGAGAGAAAATGTGAAATACGGTATACAGGATTGTGGCCAGAAACACCAACCACCACATGTGATGAGTAAGTTGCAGTGAGAAATGATTGCAAAACAAATTATGGGGAGGCCCTGTGGTATAGGGCATAAATGCATGGACTGGTTGCAGACTACCTGAGCTGGGCACTCAGCTTTACTAATCCTTCCTTTGTCTCACTTCACTCATCTGTAAAATGAGAAGAATGATGGTAAGAAGAGGAAGTGTGATATTCCTGGGGATATAATGCACAGCATGGTGGCTGACTATAGTTAATAATACTGTGTTGCATATTTAAAAGTTGCTGAGAGAGTAAATCTTAAAAGTTCTCATGAGAAAAAAACATTGTCATTGTATAGTGACAGACATATTATTATAAGTGACTATATTTATTATGTTGATCATTTTGCAATACATACAAATATTGAATCATTATATTGTATACCTGAAACTAATATAACCATACCTCAATTTTTTTAAGTTTATTTATTTATTTTGAGAGAGAGAGAGAGAAAAGTGTGAGTGGGGGAGGCAGACAGAGAGGGAGAGAGAATCCCAAGCAGGCTCCACACTGTCAGCACAGACCCTGATGCTGGACTCCATCTCACAAACCATGAGATCATGACCTGAGCCAAAGTCAAGAGTCAGATGCTTAACCGACTGAGCCATCCAGGCGCTCCTCAATTTTAAACAGAAGGAAGTGAGAATGGCCAGCGCTGTACAAAACCACCTGCATGCTGTACGGTGTTTTCAGGTTCAATGGTATAGACCCAGTCTCCAGAAGTTTACCTCCATCTACTCCCTGATGCTTATAATACTTCCATAGTAAACTTAAGGTTTTAGTACTTATTAGGATGTAATTCTCTCTAAGCAGGTAAGTTATTACTAGACACTGATAAATGAACCTTTAACTTTCATGAGAGGGATTTAGGGAAGGCTAAAACAAAAGGACTTGAGGCTTAGAGACTGAGAGAAAATGTAGGGCAACTGTTACTGACAATAGGAATAAGACAAAACACAGAAACAACACGCAAGAACCCTACAGTCTGGTGCAAGTTGAGGCTACCAAGACGAGTTTGCTAGACTAAAGGCAGAAATGGAAGCAGAAGAGTTTCAGTTGTGGCATAAAATCCCATAGTGAATAAATACCATGTGGTAGCTAAGCAGGTCACTATTTTCAGACAATTCTATTTGCTCCACTTACTCATTATTACAAATATTATTGTTGTGAATCTCCTGACACATAAAGGTTTTTTTTTTTGACTCATGATTATTAAGTTAGATGGTTATTTTCTTCTCATATCTTCTCACATGCCCTCTTGAGTTGATGTATAATATAAACATATTTATCTCCTACACCTTTTTCCTCTGAGTTATATGGTGATTATTCTCTATCAGTTTAAGTTTTGGAGCTTCTGTATACTTCTGTCCTCCAGTCTTGATGATCCAGGATATTGGAGCCTCTATGATGGGCTCTGTAAATAAAATGTAGAGAAAAGGATACTAGATACCTGATAGTTTTGGTACCATATTGCACAAAACACTTTTATCAGATAGTAAATTATAGGGAGAATAATATTTTGCTTAAAAATTTGCTGAAATATCAATCCAAATCAATCCAATGAGTCCTTTCCCAATTTATACTCTCCATGGTCACTATTACTTTGGGGATCATGGTTGAGTAGAGCCTGGATAATAGCGTCCTATTCATTGCTCTCTCTAAACACTTAACTCCTCACTGTTGTCATTCAGTTCTACTCAAAATTCCCTAGAAATGCTGAGTTCTCTCCTGCCTAGCTTCTCCCACATGTAGTTTTTTTCAACTTGGATTAATTTCCCCATCCCCTCCTACCTAGCTAACTCCTGCGCACTATTCACAACTTGGTGTAGATAATATCAGAGGAACCCCCCCCCCCTTGACTAATTTTCACCTTGTATTATAGCTTCCTCTATATTTGTTTGCCTTCCCAGTTGGACAATACATTTCCATACAGTGATGAGTGTGTTAGCCATTATTATATCCCTGGCACCTAGCATGACACCTCATACCTAAAGTGCCCAATAAATATCAAATTACAATGGATGAGGCACAGTAATGTTCTATGTCAAGTTACCTGTAGACACACACTATTGCTTATTTCATATGTTTCCCCTGTGAATTATAATCATTGTTAATCAATGCCATTCTACTCTGTAAGGTCTACATGTGAAGTCAAATTGTCCCTGCAAGGATATCAAGAGCTAGGCATTCAACGGGGAAAGTGTAATTCTGAATCCATGCTGTTAGATGTGCAGGTAGATTTTAAGTGGTATTCTTTAGTTGACACTATACAGATTGATTGTTCAGGTAATGATCTTTTTTCCAGCTTTGTATATCAAACTGTTACTGACATACAACATATACAAGTTTACCATATACAACATGATTTGACAGATATATATATATTGTGAAATAGTTCTAACAATAAGGTTAGTTAACACCTCCTTTCCATCACATAATTACCATTTTTTATTTTATTTTATTTTATTATTTTTTAATGTTTTTATTTATTTTTGAGAGAGAGGAAGAGAGACAGAGCATGCACAGGGGAGGACAGAGCGAGAGAGGGACATGCAGAATCTGAAGCAGGCTCCAGGCTCTGAGTTGATAGCATAGACTGATGCAGGGTTCAGACTCACAAGCCGTGAGATAATGACCTGAGCCTGTCAGACACTTAACCAACTGAGCCACCCAGACACCCCTAATTACCATTTTTTTAATGTGTGGTGAGAATATTAAAGATTGATTCCCTTAACAGCTTTGAAGTATATAATAAAATATTGCTAATTGTAGTCACTATGCTTTATGTTAGATTCCCTAAATTTACTTTCTTATGGCTAGAACTTTTTACACTTTGACCAACATCTCCCCATTTTCCCTGACCCTGAAACTCTGGTACTACCATTCTACTTTATATTTCTAGGAGTTTGGCTTTTTAAGATTCCACTTGTAAGTGAGAACATACAGTGTTTGTCTTTCTCTGTCTGACTTATTTCACCTACTATAATGCCTTCAAGTTCCATCCGTGTTGTTGTAAAAGGTACGATTTCTTTATTTTCTTAAAAAAATTATATACTACTTATCTATTTATTTCTTCATCTGATGATGGATACTTAGGTTGTTTCCATGTCTTGGCTATTGGGAATAATGCTGCAATGAACATGAAATTTCAGATATCTCTTTGAGATGGTGATTTCATTTCTTTCAGATATATGCCCAGGATGGGGATTACTAGATTATACGGTAGTTCTAATCTTAAATTTTTGATAAAATTCCATAATGTTTTCCACTGTGGCCATACCAATTTACTATCACCAATAACGCACAAGGGGTTCCCTTTTCTCCACAGCTTCTCCAACATTTATCATCTCTTGAATTTTTGATAATAGTCTTACCAAAAAGTGTAAGGTAATAAATATCTCATTGTGGTTTTGTTTTGCATTTCCCAGATTATTAGTGATGTTGAGCATCTTTTCACGTACCAATTGGCCATTTGTATGTCTTCTTTGGAAAAATGTCTTTTAAAGTCTTCTGCCTACTTTTTAAAAAAAATTTTAAATTTTTATTTTCTGCTATTGAGTTGTAGTTTCTCATGTAGTTCTTATTAACCCCGTATCACATGTATGGTTTGCAAATATTTTTCCCCTTTCAAGATTAACTTTTCATTTTGCTGATTGCTTCTTTTGCTGTGTAGAAGTCATTTTAGTTTGATGTAGTCCTATTAGTTTATTTTTGCTTGAGCACTTCATGTCATATCCAAAAAGCCAACGCCAAGACAAATGTCAAGGAAATCGTTCCTTATATTTTCCTCTAGAACGGTTATGGTTTCAAGTCTTACACTGAAGCCTTTAATACATATCAAGTTAATTATGAGAGTAATGTATAATCAGGGTCCAATGTCATTCTTTTACATGTGAACAGCCAGTTTTCCCTACACTGTTTATTGAAGAGACTATCCTTTCCCCACTGATTTTTCTGGGCTTCCTTGTCAAATTTTAGTTGACCATATATGCATAGGTTTATTTCTGGAGTCTTAATTCTGCTCTGTTGACCTCTATGTCTGTTTTTATATCAGTATCATATTCTTTACATTACTATAGCTTGTAATAAAATTTGAAATCAGGAATTATGATGCTTCTAATTTTGTTCTTCTCTCTCTGGATTGTTTTGGATATTTGAGGTCTTTTATGGTTCCATAAGAGTTTTAGGATGTTTTTAAATTTCTGTGAAAAATGCCATCAGGAATTGGCATGGTGCTGGGGTGAGGTGGTTCTGGGGACTGTGGTGAAGTTGGGTGCTCACATCACTCCCCTGCGATTGGGTAGGTGTCTCTGTACTGGGATGCTTGGGCTTGAAAGAGGGTGGGTTATGGGAATAATTTGAATCTATCTTTCTTACCCTCTTAAGTGTGTCTTGTCTTATTTCTGTGCTTTACTTGTATGCTGTAATCTTTCCCCTAGAATTTTTTTCTAGATAGTTCTTTTTTTAATTTTTAAATGAATGTTTATTCATTTTTGAAAGAGAGAGAACAGAGAGCATGAGTATGTGAGAGGCAGAGAGAGAGGGAGACACAACTTGAAGCAGGCTCCAGACTCTGAGCTGTCAGCACAGAGCCTGACGTGGGACTCGAACCCACAAACCTTGAGATCATGACCTGAGCTGAAGTCAGATGCTTGACCCACTAAACAACCCAGGAGCCCCTAGATAGTTCTTTAAACTGATGTTGAGGGGGTGGGTGTGACAGATGAGGGCTAAAACTCCTATGCTACCATTTTGCTAATGTCACTCTTTAGCCAACTCTTAAGGAAGAAAATATGCAAAATGTTATCAAGACTTATAAGCCTATTGCTATTAGTGATATTATTGATATGAGGAATGTAAAATGAAAGGGTCAAGATATGCAACATACATATTAAGACAACAAATACAGTAGTGCTTTCTGAAGAGTCAAGGAAAATGAAGTTTGATGAATGTGAAATTTTTCCACATCCTAATATTTAAATACTTTAAGATAGATTTAAGACTGAGACTTTGGGGGCGCCTGGGTGGCTCAGTCGGTTGGGCGGCCGACTTCGGCTCAGGTCATGATCTCGCAGTCCGTGAGTTTGAGCCCCGCGTCGGGCTCTGTGCTGACAGCTCAGAGCCTGAAGCCTGTTTCAGATTCTGTGTCTCCCTCTCTCTGACCCTCCCCCGTTCATGCTCTGTCTCTCTCTGTCTCAAAAATAAATAAACGTTAAAAAAAATTAAAAAAAAAGAAGACTGAGACTTTGTGTTTTACAATGGGTAAAGACAATGTAGAACACCCATTATATAGCTATCTTTCTTTCAACTTATGGATGGAAAACAGAGTCATTGAGATCATTACATTCTCTTGGGGAATGCAAAATCATCAGTGTGTGCTTCAGTGTTGATCACCAGCAAGTATAAGCATATTTGGGGTACTTGAAAAATGCATTTGTTTCACCAATTACAAATAGAATACTTAAGGGGAAAGTGTCTTTTCGAAATTATGCAACACATCCAAGATTTATTATCCTTCAAGACCATATATGAAGGAAAAAGACCCTATATGAGTGTATTTTTATATTTTTAATGATTAATGAGCTGTGACAAAGTAGTTTGAAGGAGGAGACAAAGTAGAGGTAGAGAAATGATCAATAATTTATGAGTAAAGAATAAATGTTCTGTTCAATAATTATAGACTGGAATGGAAATTACAGAAGCGTATTCTAATTTTTGCTAACCATTGAGAAACTACTATACAAGAATATTTTCCATTTCTTACTTTAATTCCCCATTTGTAAATTTACCAAAATGTGACCTGGAGAAAAGCATCAGAACACAAATTAGGGCACTAGGTCTCAGCTCATCCACCAACCAGCCCTGGGAGACTAATCAAGCCCCTAAACCTCCCTAAGCTTCCGTTCCTTCATTCCTTTTAATTCAACGACTATTTCTTGAGAGTGTAGGGATGAGAATCTCAGATAACACAGAACACTTGCTGTCAAAAAATTTCTAGTCTATTTAAGGGACAGGTGAAGCAATTGTACAGCTACCCATAATGAGACTTTGATCAAACGGCCCATCATCTGCTACCATTGGTAAAAGTTTCCCTCATTATAATAATTCATGATGTGGACCCTCACATGCACCAAAGCAAGAACTCAGCTGGCAAACAGAATTGCTTTGAATCACTCCCATTGCCTCAGGAAAAATACATCACCTCTCCAATTCTCAGTCACCTGATCTATAAAATAGGCAGGAAGGTAACTATCTTAAGAACTAAAACAAACAAAAATCTGCATATAAAGTACACAGAACATTGGCACAAGAGATAGCAAATTTATTCTCTAAATACTGTACAGATTTGCTTGATGAAACTTATCAATCCAAAATAATGATTGAATCATCCAGTAAATTCTTGGTTCTGCTGATGACCTATCATGTGACATCAGGCATATTATTGTTTTCACAATAAGATGGTAATGTCATTTACCTTGCAGGATTGATAGAAGAGTTAAATGAGATAACACTTATTACTAACCACAATATCTAACCCATGGTAACTGTTCAAGAAAGGTATTTTATTATTATAAATATTAAATTAATTTTGTTCCTCTTTTCCTTCTGTCATTCTTTTTTGAAAAATAACAGAAAACAATAAATGGTAGTTATTACTATTAATATTAGTAGTCTATTTATCAGCAGCACGGATTGTGGAAACTTCTTAAGGAAGGGACATGGACAACTTAACAGTAGTACTCATGATTAAGTAAGGTCATGAAAATGGTTATTATAACCTGTTGTAATCTAAACCTGAGAGCTGTTTGATTAGTTGACTTGTCCCTTTCTTACTGATGTACAATTTCTCACCCAACTGATGAGGATATTCAATCAGGAAAAGTATTCCTTTCCACGGAAAATGACCCCCTAGGATGGACAGAGTGTAGGTAACTAAATGAGAGACCTATAAATGGCAGTGGGGGGTGGGAAAGAGTCTGAAGATTTTGAAAAGCAGTAAGTAAAAAAAAAGTGACAGTTTGTGCTGGGTGGAGGAAAAGTAATACTGTCGTACAGTGAGGAAATAGAAAGTATTTCTGGGAAGTAAAGCCCCACTGATGATAGTAGGCAGCTGTGTGGAGCCTCGGAGACTATGAAGAGTGTCAAGACCATCAACATGAATAAATTGGAGGTCAGGGGATCATGCTGCTCATCAGTCAGTGTCACTGGTGATGAATGTTTCCAGGGGAAAGGTCAGTGGATGAGAGGTGACTGGAGTATTTGAGGGAACAGTGCTCCTCTGTTAAATAGGAGGCTCTTGGAATACTGACATGTGATCATTAAACCTGTCATGTCAGTAGGCAAGGGCCAAAATCAAATCAGAGGGAAGACTGCAAGAGTTTTAATAGGCTGAAAAAAATGGATCAAAATTATTAAATGTCTTTCTATTGAGCTATTTTATTTTTTGAGCTATTATTTTTAGATAATTCATGAGAAAATGCCAATTACCGTATTAGAACACACTCCTTTCTTCAAAAACAAGTACTCTATATCTAAACAATTGCAAAATAAGCCAACTTTTTGTTTTTCTGTACAATTTGTTTACATATCTCTGATGAATGTATGCTCGTAGAGCTGTCATCGGTGGATGTAATCTCAGGTCAAGAGCCCTGGGGACCAAACACAGTGCCAGAATTAAGGAAGGTTCATCTTTAAGCAGGTGCATATTATTTGTGTGAACTGGAATGACTTAATGTATAGAGTCGGTGTAGATTCATTAACTCATTTTTAGATCAAGTGCAAATACATGTATCAGGACAGGTCTGAGGATAAGCAGAATGAACTGGATGCACCCAGACCAGTTCTCAGCATTGTTATCCATATGTGTCAGTCCCTACTCCTTATTTTTTCTGAGGCATAGTTTCTAATCCTGAAAAATGGGGAGGGTAAACCCTATCTCAGATCTGCTATTATAATTAAATAAAATAATGTGCAAAAAATATTTGGTAAATTGAGAGACACATGTTAGGTTATCACTAAATGACAGTGTTTATGTGTGTTTATGTGTATAGGTCACAAAATTTGGCCTTATCCCATCTTAAATCCGAATACTGACTTCATGTGTAAAATTATTTCAGCAAATATCTGTTGAGTCTCAGGTACCATTTTCGTGCCAGATATGCAGCAGTGAGCCAAACTGCCAAAGTCCCAACCTCATAAAACTTACATTCTAGTGGGAGGGAAACAGAAGATAAAGAATACAAACTGGATGTGCAGGACGACGCTAATACATCAAGGTGGGCAATATGCACAGTGCCGTCAGGACAAAGATGGAAAGGACTATAAATTTAGAAATATATGGTCGGTGGTGATTTTAGAGGGAATGGCTGTTGTCCCTCACGAAGATGAGTGAGGGAGCCATGTGGGCAACAAGAGTAGAGCATTTTAGGCAGAGGAAGGAATCTGTAAAGTGTTGTGAGTCAGAACATGCGAGGAGAACAGTGTGGCTGAAGCAGAAGAGCAAGAGTGACTGTAGTGGGGAAAAGCCCAGAGATGTAGCCATGACTGGATTCCATGGGGCCTTGGAGGCCATTTGAGGGGCTTTGCTCTGAGCTCCGAGGGAGATGAGAACCACTGAAAGTTACAAACACAGAAATGACAGGAATTAACTGAATATTCCGGTTGCTCTTTTAAATATGTCTCCAGTAATCTCTATTTGAAATTGCCACAATACCCAGTGGAGAAGTTGCTATTCTTGTTGCCATGATTCAGGCAAGGAAATGGAGGAGCAGAGAGATGAGGTCATTGACCAGTGCCACAGGGCTAGTGATAGCTGAGTTGGGTTTCCAGTCCGGGCATGTTCAGTGAACAACCTGGGCTTTTTCCATTTTCAGTTGTGTCGGTTCTATTCCTTGCCATGTCTAATCTACACCTTTGTTGGGTAATAATACTTTTATGTTCATTTCTTCTGTTTTGTAGTCTCTATTTTCAACTCATCTTCTCAGTTTAGCATGTCGTTGTGAAGCATGTATGTATGTATTTTAGATTAGAATCTTAACAAGTTCTAACCTTTTTAATAAACAAGTTGTAATCTTTAATACAACACTCCTTAAGAAGGCACACTTTTCCTTGGGTTGTCTGTTCTTTTATTTCTTCTAGACTGTGTTTTGTTTTGTTTTCTTTTGTTTTGTTTTGTTTTCTAATGTCATTTCCCTTTACTTTCCTCTCTTCTTGCCGTCCCTCCCTCTATTCCTCTTTTCTTTTCATCCTCCTAATTTCCTTCCTTTTTTCCTGCCCTCCTTCCTTCTTCCCTCCCTCCCTCTCTCCTTCACTCCCTCCCTTCCTTCCTTCCTAATTTCCCAACTTTCTAACTTTCTAACTTTTTAACTTGCTGTCTCTTTTTATTTTCTGAAGTAAGTTAGGTATTTCTTATATATATTATGTAATTTATCCTACTATATTGTTGCTCACATCTGTCTTTCCTTTTTTTTATTCATCCTAACAGAGTCCTTCTAATTTGTGGTGGCTCACCTTCCCAAAGCATAGCCTCCAGCAACAAGTGCTTGGAAGCTTATTAGAAATGCACCACCTCAGGCTCTGCCCCAAGATCTGTATTTTTGCTGGATCTGTAGGTGATCTGCAGACACATTAACATCTTACAAGCACTTTCCCTGCATAATAGGAGATATGGCATAGGACTTATTATCCTTACTCACTGTCCACTGGTCTCTTAGGTAGAATATGCTTTTCAGATTCACATCTTCAGGAAAGTTTAATTGCAAATATAATCCTATAGCCATCATCAAGAAAAAATTGAACTGATGTCACTAAGATAACAGAATAGAAGTCCCCAGCCTGAGACCCCACAAAGATAGTAATTACACAGCTATTCATAAATAAAAATAGTTCTGGGAGAACTCAGGAGTCTGCAACACAGGGGAACAAAACACTGGGGAATGTCACACAAAATGGGAAGGAAGAATGCCATGATCTTATACAGAGAAAATGCTAAAGATTCCACCACATAACGTTTAGACCACATAGAAGAATTCAGTAGTTTCAGGGCACAAAATCAAGAAAAAAATCAGATGCATTTTTATAAATTAACAGTGAACAATCTTGAAAAGAAACAAAGAAACAATTCCATTTACAATAGCATCAAAAACAGTGGAATACTTAGAAAGTAAAAGACTTATACACTGGACACTATAAGACATTAATGAAAGAAATTAAAGAAGAAACAAATAAATGGGGGAAAGGTATATAGAGTTTAAACATTAAGAAGTTAGGAAAGATAGTCAATGTACATGAATCAAAAGAATTAATGAGGTTAAAATGTTTAACATATCCAAAGCCATCTGTAGATTCAATGCAATCCCTATTAAAATTCAAATGGCATTTTTCAAGAAATAGAAAATGTTATTCTAAAATTTGTATGGAACTTCAAAAGAGCCTGAATAGCCAAAACAATCCTGAGACAGAAGTACAAAGCTTCACACTTCCTGCACTTATATTACAAAGCTACATTAATCAGAACAGTGCATAGTGTCATAAAAACAAACACATTGACCAATGGAACAGAATTGAGAACCTAGTAATAAGCCCATGCATATATTGTTAGCTAATATTTGGCAAGGGAGGCTTGAATACTCAGTAGGGAAAAGATAATCTATAATAAGTAGTATTGAGGAACCTGGCTATTCACATGAAAAAGAATGAAATTGGACCCCTATCTTACACACTCAGAAAAGTTAACTTGAAATAGACTGAGGACTTAAACATAAGACCTGAAACCATAAAACTCATCTAAGAAAACATAGGACAAAGTTCCATGATATCAGTCTTAGTAATAATTTTTGCATATGACACCAAAAACATAAGCCTCAAAAGCTAAAATAAACAAATGGGATTACACATTAATAAACACAGCAAAAGAAGCAATCAACAAAATGTCAAGGCAACTCATGGACTGTGAGAAAACATTTGCAAATTATATATTTAATATTTAAAATATGTGAGATACTTGTGTTACATGGCCAAAAAGTAAATAATTGAATTAAAACAATGGGTAAAATACCTGAATAGACATTTTTCCAAAGACATACAAATGGCCAATAAGTATAGGTAAAGGCACTCAACATCACTAATCTCTGGGAATGCAAATCAAAACCACAGAGAGATACCAACTCGCATCTCTTGGAAAAGACAGATGACAAAAATGTTGGTAAGTCTGTGCTCTGATGGTGGGAATGTGAATTAGTATTGTCACTATGGAAAACAGTATATAAATTCCCCCCAAAACATAAAAGTACAAGTGCAATGTAATTCGGCAATCCCACATCTGGATACTTATCCAAGGAAAATGAGAACAGGTTATCAAAAAGGTATCTGTTCCCACTATGTTCACTGAAGCATTATTCACAATACGTAAGACATGGAAACAACCTGAATGTCCACCAATAATGAAAGGATACAGAAAAGGTAGTGTATATGAATCATGGAATATTATCAGCCATTCAAAAACAAAAGAAGAAGGGGCGCCTGGGTGGCTCAGTCAGTTAAGCATCAGACTTTGGCTCAGGTCATGATCTCACAGTTGGTGAGTATGAGCCCCACGTCTGGCTCTGTGCTGACAGCTCGGAGCCTGGAACCTGCTTCAGATTCTGTCTCCCTCTCTTTCTGTCCCTCCTCCCACTCATGCTCTCTTTCTCAAAAATAAGTAAACATTTTTTTTAATTTATAAAAAATAATTAAAGGAAATTCTGACATTTGTAACAACATGGATAAAACTTAAGGGCATTATGCTCAGTGAAATCAATCAGATAGAGAGAGACACATACTGTGTGATTTCACTTGTATGGGGAATCTAAAAAAGCCAATTTCATACAAGCAGAGAGAATGGTCATTACCAGCAATTGGGAGGTGGAAGAGATGTTAGCCAAACCGTAAAAACACCAGGTTAAAGAAGGAATCAGTTCTAAGGATCTAACACACAGCATGGTGACTATGGTTAACAATACTGTATTTATGCTTGGAAGAGGCTATAAGAGTTCATCTTAAAGGTTCTCACTATTTGGGGCACCTGGGTAGCTCAGGCGGTTAAGCATCTGACTTGATAAAGTTATGATCTCACAGTTTTGTGAGTTAGAGCCCTGCATCCGACTCTGTGTTGACTCTTCACAGCCTGTTTGGGATTCTCTCTTCTCCCTCTTTCTCTTCCCCTCCCTTGCTCATGCTGTCTCTATCTCTCCTAAATAAATAAACAAATAAATAAATAAATAAATAAACCAAAAAAATAAAAATAGGGGTGCCTGGGTGGCTCGGTCAGTTAAGCATCTGACTTCAGCTCAGGTCACTATTTCACGGTTCGTGGGTTCAAGCCCCATGTCGGGCTCTGTGCTGACAGCTCAGAGCCTGGAGCCTGCTTCAGATTCTGTGTCTCCATCTGTCTCTGCCCCTCCCCTGCTCATGCTCTGGCGCTCTCTCTCTCTCTCTCTCTCAAAAATAAACATTACAAATTTTAAAAATAAATAAAAATAAAAATAAATGTTCTCACCATAACAACAATGAAATCGTAATTATGGGAGGTGAAAGATGTGTTGAATAACTTTATTGTTGCAAACATTTCTCAATATACACGTGTATCAAGTTGTCCCAGTGTGCACCTTAAACATATATCACACCATGTAATATGTCAATACAGCTGAAAAGGAAGAAGAAATTTATCTAAAATCTTGCTAAATAAAAGTGGAGCCATTTTCTACCCCCATTCTCTCATTCTTTACACATGGAAACGTGAATTTTATAAGCTGCAATCTACAGCTTTCACTATTTTCGGGAATCTTTCAGTTTTTGCTTCACTAATTATTTTTTCTGTAAATGTACATTTCAAGGATGCAATGAGCCACTGTTTTCTCCTTCCTTTAATCTTCCTTCCTATCCTGATTTTTTAATTTTAATTTAATTTTAATTTTTTTAAGTTCATTTATTTATTTTGAGAGACAGAGAAGCAGAACATGCGAGTCGGGGAGGGGCAGAGAGAGAGGGAAAGAGGGTATCCCAAGAACACTCCGAGCTTCCAGCACAGAGCCTGACACAGGACTCGAACCCACAAACCGTGAGATCATGACCTGATCAAGAGTCAGACGCTTAACTGACTGAGCCACCCAGGGGCCCCCTTTTTTTAAAAATATTTTTTAAAATAGAAGTCACTAAATATTCTCCTGAGAAGAGGTACTGATAGGAAGGAAGAATGCTGTACTCATTCTTTTTCAGAAAGTCTATCCAGTTCTTCAGTGTCTGAGACAAGGGCAGAAAAGGGAGGAGAAATAACATGTCTCCTTCCCCCTTCAGCCCAGTGGGTTTACTCCATTTCTGATGGCAAAATATGCATTGGAAACCAGCTGTGCTTCTTAGGTCATTGCTATAATTAGAAAATCTTTCCAGATTCTGGCAAAATCCGACACTGAGGATTAGTTTTCAGTGTTCTCATAAGACTCAGAGAAGTGAAAATACCTGCCCAAATTACTAAGTGATAGAGACAAGAACCAAGATGTTCACACACACACACACACACACACACACACACACACCCATCTAATGCTTTTCTACTAACATGCTCTAACATTTTTTTAAAAATTTTTAATGTTTATTTATATTTGAGAGAGAGACAGAACATGAGCAGAGCAGTGGTAGAGAGGGAGCCACAGAATCTGAAGTAGGCTCCGGGCTCTGAGCTGTCAGCACAGAGCCTGCCACGGGCTCAAACTCAAGGGGCGTGAGATCATGACTTGAGCTGAAGTTGAACACTTAGCCAACTGAGCCAGCCGATCCACCCAAGCACCTCTACATTTTTTAAGCAAAATCTGAGGAATACTAGCACAGGTACTCTCCAATGGCATTAGTATCACTCCATTCACACTTCACTGCATTTTCTTTTTTTTTTTTTTTTTTTTTTTTTTTTTTTTGCAGCTAATGTGGCCCTATATCTTCTAATTACATTTCCAGGTCTCAGCCACCACAAATATCCACAGATCAACGTCTTTTCCTAAACCATGGCCTCCTTGTGGTTACATCTGGGGCCCTCTTCCTTCAGCCTCAGCTGTTTGCATCCTGCTGTGAGAGACTGAGTCCCTGGGTGCTAAACAGCCACATGCCCAGGAAAAAGACGAGCACCTATCTCTGCTCCTGAAACCTTTAATTGGTCTGTTCATGTGGTTTATTCATATCAAAACAGAGAATAAGTTTGTTCATATCAGGACAGAGAATAAGGCGAATAAGTACCTCTCTTTCCAAAATAGTTGCATGTTTCACTTTTACCTCATGCCGTGGGAGTCCTAGACTTACAGAGTGTAAAGCAACATCCACCTTATAAACTCGGAGATGTTTGGTTTAATCTAAATTAGTTTAATTGCATTTGTTTTGTGTAAATTTTTAAAACCACAATAATATTATTCATAGATTTGAGTCCAATTGCTCTGTGTTTTCTAGGCCACTATTACCTGCTTTTTGCCATCCAGTATTTTACTGTGAGTCCTGCAAGTGTTATAGATTTTGAAACGTTCAAGGACTGGAAATAGCAAATGGGAACTTGGGGGGCATTATATCAACCAAATCATTATTTTACTTGGAAAATTTAACTTAGTCAAACCAAATAGTAATATAAGATGAAACCCATGTGTATTCAACTGCCAAAAAGTCTGTTTATTTTAAATGGCTTTTATTTCCTCTAATAACACTCCTGGAATATCACTTATAGCATATTCACTTTTTTAATTGTAGTATTTTTAGTTTTGGATGTCCTGAAGATATATGTGTGTGTGTGTGTGTATACACACACACACACACACACACACACACACACACACACACACGTATATAAAACTAATTAGTCCTCAGTGCCTATTGATTAAATTCATTTACATTTCATAGTTCTAGAGAAAGGAAAAACATATTAGTGGAAAGTTATTCCAGAATACTACACGTAAAAAAATGAATAAAAATGAAAGAAAACAGGTTAAAATAACCAAATGCTCAATATAGACTCTTATTGCCAATCAATTTTAACATATTCTAGTATTAATCATCCTGTTTAAAACTATACCCACAGATATTTTTCTCCTTTTAGCAATTGCCTTTTATTGCCCCATTAATTTAACATGGTGAATATGTTAATATTCTTGACTTATCCTAGGCTTGTCCATAGTGTCTAAACTATCTTTGTAAAGGATCTTGTATGCAAAATTTATTTCTAAGAACTGTTTATAAATTTTGAAGTGCTTTGGGTCAGTTCAATAAGCATAATGTCATTAATTACTCCAGCAATAATTATGCAGTAGGAATTATATGCCAGGCATGTCTGAGACTCAGAAGAGTCAGAAATGAAATGGCAGTCAATTTGAGCTCACTGACAATGGAATGAGATAAGAATTTTGATGATATTGAGGTGGTAAGGCATAAATATTGCTACTATGCATAAAGCCCTGTGATACAAAGAAGCTTATTTGTTTGTTTGTTTGGCATGTTTGTTTGTTTGTTTGTTTGTTTATTTATTTATTTATACCTATGTGTAGCTTACAATCCCATAGGATACATTAAGTTTGTACCTTAGTTGAAGAAGACTAGATTTTTCCCCTAGTAGATCCTATCTTCCAGCCAGAGGGGAAGGAAGCCATATTACCAGCACCTGGCTAATCAATGGATATCTTTTTTGTTGTTTTTGCCTCAGTGTTGTCAGTATTTTTGAAGGAATTCTGGAAGAAAAGACTGGTAAACTGTTTAAGGGGAGAAAAACATGATTGATTAGTTTGTTGGCTGTATCTTTGTCAGAGATATAATTATCTTATTGCACTCTGGTGTGGTTACCCATAGGCTAAATTTAATCTCATGTTGAGGAGCTCTTTCTTTGAAGGCGTTTGGTATTTCTGGTATCAGTGTCATCAGCAAAAGATTTAGAGGCTGCATGCATTTTCTATGGCTGTTGTACCAAATTACCACAAACTTAGAGGCCTAAAAAGATAGAAACACATTGTCTTATAGTTCTAAAGCTGAGCTGTCTCAAATGGGTCTCACTGGGTGAAAATCAAGGTGTCATCAAGGCTGCTTTCCTTCCAAAGATTTTGAGGGATAATCTGGTCTTTACCTCCTTCAACTTCTAGAGACCAGCTGTATTCTTAGCTGATGTCCATTTCCCCCAATTTCAAAGTCAGGAGGTCAGCATTTCCAAATCCCTTACTGACTCTGATGTCTTCTTCTGCCTCCCTCTTCTATTTTGAAGGACCATCTTGTAATTACATTGAGCCTACCTAGATAATACAGAATAATCTCTTTAAGTCAGCTGATTAGTGAAACTAATCACATTTATATCCTTAATTCTCCACTGCCATATAACCTAACATATTCAGAGGTTCTGGAGATTAGAACATGAACATCTTTGGGAAGCCCTAATTCTGCCTGCTATAAACGTTTGACCAAAAAACTCTCAGTCCCCTATTCTTGGCTATGAATTTCAACTGGTTTTGGTGGACTCTCAGATACGTGTATACAATCACCTTTCCTATGTCTAGGAGCCAAGTAAAAGGGTCACTTCCTGGATTATGAAGCAAAGAGGAGTTAGACTGATCTTGATTTTTCATTCCTGAACACTTAGCAAGGTTATCTACCTCCTTCCTCATGGTTCTGGTCATGTTGCAGGTAGTAAGAGAACAGTTGTGAATCCAAATTTGAGCATTAGAAAAATAGCACCACACTGAAGCCAAAATGGGATTGATTTTTTAAGGAAAAATGTTCATTCTTGGGAACAACCTTTGAGACTACAGGGTACTGACATGCATCTACACTTGCCATCATTCATTGCTTGCTAGTATTAGAGACATTTGGCTGCATTTTGTAATATGGCAGCTTTCTTTACATGCAGTAGTCCAAAAATTAATCAAATGTGATATAAAAAGTAACTTAGTATAGAAAACCCCATAAAGTAATAACTTCAAAGCACTATGGAGTGAGAGTAATGAAACTTTGGAGCAAGAAAGAGACCCTGTGTGGAAATTTCTAGTGTTTCTCCATTCAGCTACACTCATGGATATCCTCACTTGATGTACTAACTTGCTGTCATGATCAACTGGCCATTGTTTCCAAATCCTCACTCCCTTCCATATATTAGAATTGTATATCCATGTCCTTTGTTATAGGACTATGTATTGTTTCCTGGTGTGAACAAAGTGTGTGTTGGTGCTTTGTTGATGTTGGACTTGGCCATTTTACCAATTAGTGGAATGTGGATGGAAATGACAGTATGTGTGCTATGTACCTATACCTTAAGAGGTACTGCATGTTTCTCCTTTTTCTCCTGGGCTCCTGAATTTTTTACAATATAGGTAATGCTCCAGATAGCATCTGGTCCAAGAAGAATGAATGACACATGGAACAGACCTATGCTCTACCCACAGCCTGCAATCCTGTGCAAGCATGTAGTCATGTAAGCAAGAAAAATACAGGGTTCATCAGTCACTAAGATTTTTAAGTTGGTTGTTTTACCGTATTATGGAAGACGGTATCTGATTACCACAATATCCAAAATTGCACTAAACAAAAATTTCTCTTGATTGTATCATCATGTTTTCAGTAATGCAAATCAAAATGAATCATCCTTGATTCTACTATTTTTCTCAACTTCCATATGTAATTAGTCAACTAGGTCCTATAAATTATCCCTATAATTTTTTTTCCATATTTGTCCCTTAGTTACTAATCATCTGCCACTGCTATCGTTCAGGTCAGCATCATTTCCCTGCTTGATAATAGCAGCAGCCTCCTAGCTAGACTGCCTTCATCTCAAGCATTCCAATCCATTCTTCACAATGATCAAGAGTCAGAAAGTGCCAGACCCCTGAATAGAATTTGTAAGTGTCTCTCTATTCCCTATACAATGAAGGTCAAACTCATTGTTGTGAAATGTGCAGTCCTTCATCATCAGATTTCTGCTTTTCTGATTACCATGTCATTCTTCCACATTATCCTATGCCCAACCCCAGTCGTCAAGTCCCTCAACATGTGATTTATCAGTCTCGTTTTTGTCTTTGTTCAAAAACAAAATTTCCTTTTTTAGAAATGTGCTTACTTGATGCATTCATAATCATCAATTAAGTATGCTCTAAGATAGAACAAGTCTTTTTTTTTTTGTAAAATATTTCCTGACTCTCTTTGTCCAGACAAAATCAGATGTTGCATTCTTGACTCATATAGTCCATTGCACAGGTTATGACTATAGTACTTATTATACTAGAACTGACAGAACATCTAGAGCCACTGTGATGTACATGGTCCTAGTGACTTGAACAGGATCTGGTAGATTACTTTATGTACTCATTCCCTCATTCATTAAAACAAAATACAAATGAGAACTATGTATAATAGGTGATGCTTTAGGCATTGTGGATAA
Source organism: Panthera leo (assembly GCF_018350215.1). Lineage (NCBI taxonomy): Eukaryota > Metazoa > Chordata > Mammalia > Carnivora > Felidae > Panthera > Panthera leo. The sequence continues at coordinate 189,733,097 of NC_056682.1, forward strand.
AACTGAATGAAGTCAACAAAGGACTCCTACCACCTCCATCACCATATAGTGTGCAAGCACAATATTAGACACGTTACATATATTAGATGATTTCATTTTCTCAATCACTGAAAATTATGTAGCGTCCTTACTTTACATGTAAAGAAAGAGCCTGAAGCTTAGAGAATCTAAGAAGCAGGAAGTAGTGTGATTCCTCATTCAATTTAATTATTCTTTGTCCAATTTTTCTTTCTCACCTAATACAGGCCAGTAATGGAGCTCTGTGAATGCAGAAGTGGTTATAAAGACACGGTTCAATTATTCTTTGTTGTAAAACAACTGTAGGACATGGTGATGTAAAACTGTTATTTTTCCTTTGTTCTCAGTTTTGTGAGAAAGGAATTCAGATGGTTGATCTCTCATCCACATAGTGACAATTATACCCAGAAGATCCACTTTAAATGACTTTTTTACTCAAGCTTGTTGCCTTGGTTCACCTTGACGTCTCTCTTCTCTTCTTTTGCTTCCCTTCTCTTTCCTTCTCTTCTCTTCTCTCCCTCTCTCCCTTTCTCTTCTTCTGACATATCTCAAACTCCAGGCTTCTAACCACTGCTTGGACTTTCTGAGAACATGATAATTTCTGGATAATAGCACATAAAATTGATTTCTTCCTGTCATGAATATCTCAGCTTCAATGTCAAGACCTCAGAGAGGTCTTTCATAACGACCGATCTAGGATAAGTCAGTCACTATCAATTATTTCACTCAGTAGTAATTCCTTGCAAAGAATTTATCAATGTCTTACATATTATTTATTAATTAATTTATTCCCCATAATTTCCACTTGTTTATTCATTATTTAGCTAGTAAATATCTATGGAGAACCCACAAAATATTAACCACTGTTGTAGAAGTTTAGCAAATATCAGTAGGAAAAACAGAGTATTAAGACCCTTGATGGCATGGTGTATCCCCTCTAGAATGTGTATTCCATAAGGAGAGCGGTCTAGTCTGTCTTATTCATAATTGTATATCCAGAACCTAGAAACATGTCTTACATGTAATAGATGCCCAATAAGCATTTCTGACTCACCAAATGAACAAAATTACAAGCTCAGATCAAAGGGAGAGGAGAAATCTTGGGATGATATGAGAAACACAGCATTATTTTTGGAAACTCATTATTATTTGAAGATCATAGGAGACCTCCTTGTGGAAGTGATATTGAAACTCAGAGTTGGAGGATGAGTTGAAGTAGTGACAACAGCATCGTCAGTAGAGATGGGTTTTTCACCAGAGGGATCTGCCTCTTAGTGACAGAAGTTAGACTTGAGATTCAGAAGAAAGGGGAGAATAATAAGAAGAAATATATAATTTTCTCTTTGGGGCTTTCACCATTAAAGCTTAGATCTATATTCATTTTTATATTAAAATAATTGTAACTTTATTTTGAACTCCTAGCTGTTGAAACCATACCTTATAATTACATAGGAAGAAGGTCTTCACGATCACCACAGTGCATTGACTTTTCAATAAAGGCTTTTTAAATTGTTGCTCCCAAATGCTAAACCTGTTTTTGAATTAAATTGAATCGTTATTTTCAAGGGACAATTCGTAATCTTCTTTTAATCATAGATTCAAGATGTATTGGAATTTTACTTAGGATCTTCAACAACTCTTTAACATTACCTGAAGGATGTGTGTTTCAAATCCCTTTTTGCCTCCAAGCTCTTTTCTCAATTACCATCTATCCACAGGCTCTTTATATGATTCTCATAAGTCCTGCATGGTCTCAATAATTCTAAGACTCCAGTTTCTTCCCTGACCTTGGGAAGTTTTCTGTTTTAAAGATACGACAACCACTTTGACTCTCTTTTTTCAGGATCAGAGAGAAAAGCACTATTTCAAGATTTTATCCACATTTAGTTTTGCCTTCTATAACATGTCACTGCGATTACTTTTAGTTTCAGAAATAAGTTAATGTATAAATTATGAAACCACCAAGAAATATAAATTTGATAAGTACTCAAACACTTGGATATGTTCATGAGAATGTAAATATTTAATAGTATAACAAAAAATCAGAAATTAAAACCAGAATTTAAACACAATAAAACTACATGCTATTACGTGTAATCTCAGATCTCTGCTCTTTGAAGAGCATTAGGTAAAGTCACAAGCCGATATTTCTGACGTTTTGTTTCATAACAAGAGTCTTATATTAAGATAGCACTGAACTCTTACTGCCCCTGTATTCTCATGGAGGATGGATAATTTGGTAAATTATGAAAAAGAAACTGGGTGGTCAGAACTCAACCCCCTAACCATTCGGTTTTAGAGTATGGTCTCCAATAAGCTTATATTTTGGTCCAGTTTTGTCCATAATGGTAAATTTACTGGTAAAAGTTCCTCCTTGGTGTATGTGTGTGTGTGGGGGGGGGGGGGGGGTCCTACCTATGACAAGGTAGGCGCTGATTCTGAGGAAAAGTCTTTTGTTACCATACAATGAGCCATTTTTTCCAGCAGCTCCACCAATTACGTGAATGATGTTTTTTATCTCCATATGATGAAGTCCTTTTTATATATCTTAACTTGTTCAGAAGTTGGATGGGAGATAGGAATATAATTTAATGAGATCCTTCAAATATCAGTGCTGTAGGACTAATGCAGGAAGCCTATGGGTGCATATGTTACTAAAGTTCCACAGAACTGAGCTCCGTGTTCTTGTTTTGGGGTTAAAAATGTTTGTGCTCTTGGGTAAATCATTTACACTCCGTTGGCCTCTGTTTTTCAGTCACTAAACTGAGGGGGGATGAGCTTAGTTCATATATTTCAAACCCTACATTTTCCACAATCCCAAGAGGAAAAGTGGAGGAAAGCCAGGTAGGGAAGTCATTTTGGAGTTCCCACATCTGCTTTAATAAGGGCAGCCCTACTCTAGCAAATATTGAGCCTCCCAATAGGACTTTACAGCTAAATATTTGAAAACCATTCCACAAGGTGATTTCTATTATATCTTCCATTTCTAACACAGTGTGGCTCCGAGTAAAATTCACAGGCAGTGACTTAGTATAATAGGAATTATTCAGGCTTGGGAGCAAAGATGGACCTAAATTTGGATCTTGACTATAACATACACAGTGACGGTGGGCAAGATGCACAACAGAATTCTTGGATGCGTGGATAGCTAGCAAGATAGAGATATGCCATTCTTGTTTACGTTAAATGGAGTAGCATGTGGGCAATCCCTAAGATCAAGGAGAGTTTTCAATAACGGCTAACTCATTCCTATTCTCTCCTTTCCATTTTCCAAAGGGAAAGCCTGTTCAATTATAACATCAAATATTTATACAGTATTTTAACCATTTTTACACATGCATTGTCTCATTTGACTCACATGGTTCTCCAGTGCAAGTCTACATTAATTTCCTCCTTTTTAAAGTGAGGAAACCAGCTTAGTGGTCTGCTCAAGTTCATTTAGCTAATAAATGGCAGCCTTGAGGTTTGAACCTGGGCTCTGCAATGCTGAATCCGTGCTAGCTCCCCCGGACTAATAAGGCAGCTCTGAATGAGTCATACATATTCAGTTTCATCTATCATCCTCACTTCTTCTGGTTCAACTCATCCATGTGACTCCTGTAAAATGAAATTGGCAATTGTTTATGGCACCGGTGGTGGGTTGCTATGTCAGCTCATCTACTGAGGCAGCCATTGTGAAATAACGTGTGCGGTGACCCCTCAGTGTGAAGTCTAGCACCTATGTCATACTTGTCATTGTTCAGCACTAATATCTGTCCCGCTACTCCTTAAGTACACTTTCCAAGTACTCACTTCAAGGTGTTTTCTCTCAAAGCAGTTCAACTTCCAGGTTTGGGAAAAATGCAGACTGATAAGCATGGCTTTCCATGTGTAAGCACAATACTTCATTTTTATTCCAGGTGAAATATTATTGAGAATAAAAACATTCCAAATGATTTGCATGAATCAGCTGTTAGTATCTGTTAAAGGATGCTGTCTGCATAATTACTGTTGATTTTGTTATAATCAACCAAATTCCATAGAACATCTAACCCAATTCTGCCATTTCCTGTAATTTCTGCCTATGGGACAGTAACTGTTTTTTAGGTGAAAAACAGAATAAGCAATGGGGCCCTGCTTACTGTAATGATATTTTTATTGCAAGTTTGCTGGGAATATAGTTCTTACAGTCTCTTTGAACTTACCCCCAGTAACATTAATTTCCCTCACCCTTCTTACTCTCTATTCTTTCTCGGACCACTCCTACAAAAACAACAAAGAGATAAAAACGATAAAAACAAGGCAAACAACAGCAGCACATACTCACAAGTCTAGCTGGCAAATGAATGAGGGTGAAATATGACCTATTACATTTTATACTGTGCTTTTCATTGACGCCTCTCTTCCTTGCATACCCCACATCTGGTCCTAAGTCAAATCCTGTCATCTTAATCTTAAAAAGATATCCAGAATTTGATCCTGTTCCACCATCTCCTGTTCACTGACCATATCCACTGTCATTGATTATTCCAATGGCCTTCTAACTGACTTTTCTACATTTTCTGTCAACAGAGTCTCGTGGCAATACAACAGATGAGGTGATTTTTAGTTAATGGAAACCAGATACCATCCTTTTGCTCTGAACCCTGCAATGACTGCCTGTCTCCCTCAGTCAAATAGCCAAAATCTTTGCAATGCCCTAAGAATTCTTGTGAATTTTGGCCCTTTGTTACTCTTTTTGCTACTCTCCCGGTGTTCCTTCTCTTCTAAACACACTGATTTCCTTGTTCCACAAACACATACCTGGCCTCAGACACCTCCTGCCTACGGTCTTTGCACATTCATTGTCTTTACTTGGAAAACCCATCTCTGAGATCTCAGTGGGACTCTATCCCTCCTCTCCCACAGGGCTTTAATCAAATGTTACCATTCCAGTGAGGCTTTCTATAACCCCTCTAAGATTTCTCTTGATGTTCCTTATCCCTTTTTCTTGTTTTATTTTTGTTCTGAGTCCTCACTACCACCAACATACTACATATTTTGTCCATGAATCCTGTATAATTTCTGCCTCTCACCTCTAGAAGATAAATTCCACAAAGACAGGACTGTATCTTATATTGTTCACTACTTTATCCCTAACACCTAAGCCAGTGCCTGGTGCTTAGTAGGTAAATATCAGGTATTTGTTGAATGAGCAGCTTTTCCCACCATTCACTTTACAGATTGAGCCCTGATCAGTACAAAGAGGCCAGGTCTCTCTGTAATGCATACCCTTCAGTATCTAGAGTTTGATCACATGACTTCTGAAAATATCAGCTGTGTGACTTTGCACACACCATTCAGCTTTACACACCATTCAGCTTTTTAGTAAAATGAAAACATTCATATGGAAGTCATCTAGTAACTGTCCAATTTAAATGAGACACTGTGTAGGATAATTATTTTAAAATTTTGATATGAGTATTTATGTTGTTATCATTGTATAAAGTTTTATTGCATTAGCTATTCATGATAATTTTCTATTTTTATATTTTATATATATAAAATATATTTTATTTTATATATTTTCTATTTTTATTTTTAATTTTTTAATGTTTTTATTTATTTTTTTGAGAGAGAGAACTCAAGCAGGGGAAGGGCAGAGAGAGTGGGAGACACAGAATCTGAAGGAGGCTCCAGGATCTGAGCTGTCAGCACAGAGCCCAAGGTGGAGCTCGAACCCACAAACATTGAGACCATGACCTGAGCCAAAGTTGGATGCTTAACTGACTGAGCTACCCCGGCATCCCTATGATAATTTTCTGATACAGTGGTAAGGGTGATCCCCAAAAGCATGGAAAGACTTTTGATATGGGGTCAGGTTTGTTTTTTGGTTTTGGCTTTTTAGGAGTTACTTTTTACTAATCTTATTGATTTTAATGAACTTTTTTTTTCTTCCATTACTCCTCCTACCCACCTCTTACTGCACTCAGTAACAATTTACTTCCAGGTTTCAGCCAAAAAAGTTACTTCCTCCACAATATCTTCCCTGTCTTCCGCACAGATTAAATTGGATTTATATTTTATGTGTTTATATAGGATATAAGACTTTATCATTCTAAATTTCATAAATGCAAAAAAATTATTCAGTGTATATCTTCTCTAAGTACCACAAGGAAATGAACTAGATGTTTTGTTCCCATTCTATTTCCAGCATGCGGCACAATATATAATGTAGTAAGTTTGTTTGGCTAAGCAATAATGCATTTTTAGAAAAATTTCAATGTCAGTGATATATCTCAACTTTGAATCCTTATAATACATTTCACCTCTCCATAAGGGCATTATTTTTTCCTCTTATTAGACTTTTTGTTTATACAGCTTATCTCCTTGATTCTTATCGTCTAGATGTTTATCACCTTCATGTTATCCCCCATATATTTAGCAAGAGTCTACTAAAATAATATTTTGAGTATACTATGTATGATAGGCAATTCTAATTTGTTTAATTTTTTATATTTTTGTTTCATGTTGCATGTAGTAATTCATGTGGTATACCTACCCTGATCTATGTGTAGTTTCTCTAATATGAATCTCCATTTTATAGAAAAGGAATCTAAGTTACAGGAAAGTCAGATATCTTGCCACAGAAGTAGGAAATGCAGGGCCAGAATTTTAAGTAAAATGGTGAATTTCCAGAACTTATATTCTGCCAGAAACATAGAGAAATGAGTTAGAAAGTTCCCCAGATGCTGAAGAAATAAGTATTTAGTGGTATGGAAAAATATAACTTCATTGATAATTTTGATATAGTTGTTACTAATGATTAGACTGCCCACTGAATATGATGAAAGTCTTGACACTCAGTAAATTCTAGAAAAAAAAAAACTTTTTAAAAATAAATAATGCTTTGGTTTTAGTACATAGGTTATCAGAACTATATGTACTCTCTCCACCACACACACACACACACACACACACACACACACACACACACACATTCACAGATGTTTGTGTGGGTTTTTCACCCTGTTGACTAAAACTCACATATGTGTATGTGGGTGTATGAAAAAGAAAAATACAGGGTGTCTGGGTGGCTCAGTCAGTTAAGCATCAACTTCAGTTCGTGGATCATGAGTTCGAGCCCACATTGGGCTCTGTGCTGACAGCTCAGAGCCTGGAGCCTGCTTTGGATTATGTGTTTCCTTCTCCCTGCCCCTCTCCGGTCCGGGCTCTGTCTCTCTCTCCTTCAAAAGTAAATAAACCTTAAAAAAATTAAAGAAAAAAAAAGAAAAAGAAAAATGCAGCCCCAGGGTCACTTTGAAACAGAATGACATAGTTTGTGAGGTACAGTAAAATAAAACAAAATATAATAAAATAAATGTGCTATGTTCCACTTTGAGAAGCCACCTAAAGAGGAAAAGTATTGTATCTTTCTTCAGCTGTAAGAGATTCTGTGTGTGTATCGACTGTCCTGCCAGCTACATCCTGGCCCCTCTATTCTTGCCCTCCATGTTTGACAGCAGCCGATGAGCAGAATGGAAGTTTATAATGAATCTGTCTGCACGAGAATTGCAGTGCTCTTTGCTACTGTTATTGCAGCCAAGGTCTAGACTTCCTGGCTGTGAGCTGGCTTCTTCAGTTTGATTGTCCAAAGAATGCCAACACACATCCACAGAGAAGGTAGAATGGCCAGATACAGAGAGGATGACAAAGCTTTATTAGTTTTGCTTCTCTCAGAAGAAAAAGGGAATGGTTCAGCAGCTTCTCAAGAAGAAAGTGCCTGTGAAGGAAATCAAAACCAATCCAGATAAACTTATAGATGTTTAGGAAAAATAAATTTGGAATTGTTTTTAGAAAAAGATAAAGATTTAAAAGAGAAGGCTCAAATGGGGCGCCTGGGTGGCTCAGTCGGTTAAGTGTCTGACTTCAGCTCAGGTCATGATCTCACGGTTCGTGGGTTTGAGCCCCGCGTCATGCTCTGTGCTGACAGCTCAGAGCCTGGGGCCTGCTTCAGATTCTGTGTCTTCCTCTCTCTCTCTGCCCCTCCTATGCTCACACTATGTCAATCTCTCTCAAAAAAAATAAACATTAAAAAAAATTTTTTAGAAAAATAACAGAGAAGGCTCGAAGATGTTTTGTCCCCCACATACATTCAGCATATCTGATGAAGAATAAAGAAGTATTTGATGTGGAAAGTAATCTATACCTGAATATGGCTTGTCTCTTGGTCTTGCTGTGGCACCACAGGTAAGATTTCTTCACAAAATGCAGGAAAAAAAAAAACACCAAAGAATTGTTAGTTAAGATAACAAAGTAGTTGTGCCAACAACTTCCTCCCTCACCAGTGACGAAGTGGAAGAATGTAGAGCTCACTTCATTGAGAAAATGTCCATCATTCAGAAAGGGGGTAAAGGACTAGAAGGGTAAAAGTACAGACTGGCTAATGGTATTAGGGACAAAGAGGAAGAATCGAAAGTAGATGAGGAAGAAATGGAAGAGCAACTGGGAAAAGCAAAAGGTTGTCAACCTTCATCCGTTGCTAACATTGACAAGACAGAGAAGATCAAGGAAGATCCTATGCAGTTCCCGGACAGAGATGAGGAGGAGGAAGAGATATGATGCTGATTTCTTCAAGGTGAAATGGCACAATGTTTGGGTTGGACCTTAAAGAGCATGAAGCAGCACAGAAGAAAGCAGCTTCTAAATCCAGTGTCAAGGAAAGAGTGGCCAAGTTTGCAGAAGCAAGTTGTAATGACGAGAAAATTATATATTTATATATACATAAATGATTATATAAAGTTAAAGATTATAAAAAGTTACACAAATGTATTTGTTTATTCAATGTACATTCACTTACATTATTTCCTGGGGAACTTACATGTGTAAATGACTTAGTTCACAATAGCTTCTTAACTCTGTGTGTAGTGTCTGCCATGTATCTCAAGAGAGTTGTTAAATTTCTATAGTCAAAAACGTAAATGCAGCATGAAGAGTCTGTATTTCATAGAAATATGGAGCTGGAAAGAACTTTAAAATATAGGTGGTCTCTTCTCAGCTCAGAGAATGGAGGCACAGAAAGGTTAAGGGACCTCGCCAGCATGACACAGAGCACTGATTCCCAGAGGAGTGTTCGGACCATGTTACTTCTCCATTAATTCTCCTGTGAATCATTTTACAGCCTGAAGACTCCCTGTGCAATAAAAGTTTATTAGCCATGTGTCAGGAACTTTGCTAGGTGCTGGAGTTACAGCGATTTATGAGACATAGCCTGTGCCCTAAAGGACATCACAGTCTAATGGTAAAGGTAGGCACAAAACATGCTACAGAATCTAATAAGTGAAATGCATACAGAAGAGAAACACATAGCCCAGCCTAGCGGGGTCACAGCAGAGATATTAGAGTGACCTCCAATCTGAGTCTTTAAATGATAAGTGGGAGTAGAATTTTTCCAGGCAGGTTGTGGAGACAGGGGTAGGAAAAGGTCCATGCATAGGAAAGGATTAGCTAGGAGATACACATAAGAAAAAGCAGTGTGCTATGTTGGAAAGAGGGTGAGGTATAGACAAAATATAAGCATTTCATTGCTGCTGGAGTATGAAAGGTGAAGAGGAAGTTAGCAGGCAGTAAGTCTGCATGAGTAGGTCCAAACCTTGAAATGCCTAGGAGGCCATATTTAGAAAATGTGGAGTGATTGGAGAATTTTCAATAGGAGTGTCATGTTGGGTTTGTATTTATGGGACCTTGGTCCCGGCATGCTCTAAGTAGTCAAGGAAAGCAGAGAGATTAGCTAGGAAGTTGGTACACTAATTCAGTTTTGAGATTTCAGAGACATAAATTAGGGCAGAGAAATTGAGATGCGGGCAGAGGAGACAGATGTAGAGAGATATAGATAGATAGGAATTGTGAAAGGTTTCTTACATAATGAGAGTTTCTAGAAGAGCAAGTTTTGATCTTCAAACTGACCCCAAAGGAGAGAGAAAGTAGGCTTTCTTATAGTTCACCAAGATGTAGGGTAGAAGGGGACAGTGGGCAAGAGCAGGAAAGCTGTTCACAACCAAACATTAAACATGGAGCCACACCCTTGATTTACAAATGGATTGCCTTGCCTTCAGTGGCCAAGCATTCCATGATAAATAAATAAGATAAAAGGCTAGAAATGGCAGAGCTAAGGTGTTTATGGTCTTTAAGCTTAAACTATTCACACATAGATTCCAGTGACCAGGAGTCGCAAAACCAGGAAATCAAGGTGGCAAAGGGGCAAGCCATCTAGGGCTCAAGAAAGATTTCCATTTCAGAGGGGCAGTGGAGCACTCAACCCAGAAACTAAACCACGAAGGTACAAATCCAGCCAAAGGAAGAAACATAAGAAGGTAAGATCCGAATGCCAAACCTGCTGCTGATCAGAGGTTCACAAGTCCTCAGGAATTTGGCCGGACTAAGCCTGCAGGTGAAGGTTATTATCGACTGCATCTGGGAGATGCCAGAGTCATGTCACATTTTCAAGAGCTTGCAGCCTAGTTAGTCGAGAGGGAAAGAACTCCTGTGAGTCATACACGGCACACCTTACCTGTAGAAGACAACCAAGGCCATGATCGGAATGAAGACCAGAATGATCAAAGTTCAAATTTTAAGACCTCATGCCAAGTTTATAAACCTACATGTTCTATCCTTTTGGTTAATCCAAAGAGGAAAGAGGAGAGATTTTTCAGTTCTTTAGGACAAGCAGCCTGTCTAAGAAGGCTTGAGAAGAAGATAAAGATTCTCACTGGGTTTTGTGACTGACCACCTGGATGCAGTTGAAATTTTGCTATTCAAAGAGAGCTGAGATAATCACACAAGTAGAATTTAGTCTTCTGTTAAATTCTTTACTTCTTTTTTTTCAGAAGTCACAACCTGATCCATTAAGCTCCTGCTTTCATTTAGTGGTTCTCTCTCTAAGCTGACATCCCATAACACAGGGATATTTTCCAAATATATTTATGCCATCAGTTGAAAAGAATTCCCACCATTAACACACTGTCAAAGACATCATCACCGAAACTGCTAAGTGTTTATACAGAGTCATGGAATCTCAGCAGTTTATTCGAGAGCCTATTGTGCACATTCGTGCCTCAAATATCTCAGCCTTAAGTGGGTCCTTATTAACAGTAGATCTAATAATGCTACTATATTCTGGAGGGAAAAATGAAGGCTGATTAGGCTGGCTTTTCAGTAATGGAGAACCAGTGTCATAATAGAAGGCAGAGGAGTTTGAAAACATGACAAAATTTTCTGAAAGCTGGATGATATATAAAACATTTGATTTATCATCTCTGAACAGCCAAGAGTAGGAACTTCTAAATAGGGTGTTTTGAAACTCTCCTTTTTTAGCACAGTGGTTAAAATCATAGGCATTGGAGCCAGAAAGCTTGGGTTCAAATCCTGGTTCTGGCACTTTCCTGATCTGTCACTCATCCATAAAAACAATAGGAATTAATAGCTGGACTTACCTCACAAGGTGGTGGGGAAGAAATCAACATTCACAAGATGCTTAGAGCAGAGCTCAGATTATAACAGCATTGTACAAACAACATTAGATGAGCACAGGGTATTATTTTTCTTGGGAGTTGATCCTGATAGGTCATTCCCTCACCTTTCTGTCTGAGGACTGATAATTAGAGTGTCAGACATTTCACTGTTTACTCATGTGCTCAAATCATGGCAAAAGCTATACTGTGAGTACAATAAATCCTCTCAATTGTTGCCACATTACTGTAGTTTTAATTCTTCAGTTAATTCTCTAAATTGGCTCAAATTCTCTATCATCCTTGTCATTTTCACCTAATTCCATAATTAATTCTTGATGGGATTTGGTTCCCAATGCTATTTGAGTTCTAAAACAGTCAGGGATTGGAAAGCAGCAGGGTAATTGCCTTGACAGCGTTTTGCTTGGTTTTGTGAACCTTGTTTTGGATATATTCTAGAAAGAAGGATCCAAGATTTGTGGAATTCAAAATCTCATCTTGGCAGCAATAGCATTTGACTTTGCACAGATTGTTAAAGAGGTGAGGTACTTTGCTCAGCAGGTGAGAAAATTATTTCTGTTAGCCATTATGACTGTCATGATTTGGGGAAGCAATTCAGAAAACCACTTTTATAATACTGAAAGGTTTCCTTGACTTTCACTAAAAGAATGGGGGAGCATTAGCAAAATTAATTTAGTCAAAGCAAAGCGATAACCAATGTAATCATCATTTTGCAGATGCATTATTCATTCAGTCATTAATTCAACAATTATTTATTGGGTGTTTTCTGTGTGTCTCTTACTGTTTTGGTATCACAATAAAATGGTGAATAAAACCTGGGCCTGGCATCCATATGCCATAGTCTAATAAATTTTAGAAATGTGGCTTTGAATATTAATTCTAAGTATCTACGAGTATAATTGAGAAAGCATTTTTCTTGCTATTACCTCTAATCAGTCCCAGTATTCTTGTGTACACAATAAAACAAATGTACTTGGATTACATTTTAAACTCAGAAGTTTAGAAATAAAGATGATTCTGGGAGAAACTTCCTCAACCACTGGATATATCCCTGTGGTTAATTGTTCAGTCTCAGTGCCATGTGTAAGAGGGATCATTATTTCACTCAGTGGTTCATAACTGTTCTAGACTGTAAGATCTTACAGGGACCATTTTTATTGGTCTTCATATTCCCAGTGCCTAGAAGAACATCTGGAATAATGGTTCTTAGTTCTGGCATTTTTCATTCTTTCATCTTTTATATAGCCATATTAATATGGTTGTCTGGACTTACTGTGGGCCTACTAATGAAGAATCTTCCAAGGTATGGACATGTCTATTTTAAAATAGCCAAGAGAGGTTTCAGATGCTCAGTTAGGCTTGAGGGTTGGGTCCCACCAGTATAGAACTATTAACTGAATGAATGAGTGAGTGAGTGAGTGAACGAATGAAAAATGTCATCACAAATGTGTACAGAAATCATGTTACATATTTCGTTGATATGTACACCCAAATTTTAAACTTTCCTGCAACAGAATTGAAAGTGATTTAAATAAACAACTGTCCATGCCAGTCTTCCATTCGCAATTATCCAATTTGTCAATACCATATATGTCTTACGTCCATTAACTTCTGTATTTCCAAAGGAGAGCTGTACCCATTAGAGACTAGAAAGCTTTCGCTAGGCTGACTCACAAATTAGAGGGAAGGTTCACAAGATGTGAACTAGTTGATTTTTCAGGCGAGCAGGGTGAGTAAGGAGAAAAGTCATTCAAATACCTGGGACCTGAAGGTCCAAATCTTCCTAGAAGTCAGAGATGCTAAGAGTGAAGAGCAGCTGGTGTTCAGCAAGCAGCCCACAAGTTGCAAGGGAAAGTAATGACTCAAGGCAAGTACCTGCACTAATATTTTGTCCCAGAGTCCTCTTTCAGTATCTAGTAACTTTCCACAGGAAAGTTAACACTTAAATATAGGATCTTAAGGAAGAGCTAGTAACGTTATGAATTCTGTTAGATTTACACAAATCTTAAATGAAGTCATGATTCCTTTGCACACTTTTGCACATTTAGGATATGCCTAGAATGTGTTTTTCTTTAAATGCTAGTAATACTGAGAAAACATATGGATAAGAATAAGCTTTGCCAACAATTTTAAGCTCTGAATAATTGCAGTGCAAGAAGTGATTAATTACTAAGTGTTTTAATACTAATTCAATTAACTCCATTCATTTTCCTCACCACACTGTCTTTAATTAGTTGATTTGCCATTAAAAACAGCACATTTGTGACAAGAATTGTACAGGAAAAGAAAAGGAACATGCTGTCATTTGAATTCAAATGCTAATTTACAACCAGAGCCTAGGGAAAGAAATACATTTTGTTTACAAAAAAATCAAAAAGGAAGAAAGACAAACAAAAAACTCACTGCTAGGCAATAGTAAACATATATTCATCTAACTATAAATATCTTCTATAATATAAAGCTTTTAGAATGAATTGTCAGTTAGGAACAACATTTCAGGAATTGGTTCTACAATTCAATCAAATTTAATATAATTTTAATGTTTTTCAAAAGCATTTTTTCTTCCAATGTTTTTACTGCAGAATACAAACATGTTAATCTAATTGCTTGTGACACCACTAATTCCCAAGATTGGATCATTTGATTTTCAGGATAGGTGAGAATCAGATTTCTAGCAGAAAGAACCATCATTATATTGGAACTTAATTGAATACTTGACCTCAACCTGATCTGCAAAGTTATTAATGGGCTAGCATTTATGTAAATTGATATTGCTTTATCATCTTCTTCTTTCCATTTATGTAAAGGGCATTGTGCATAGAATGCCTGGAAGGATGAGTTACATTAAATAATAACAAGGAATATTTTATTCATTTATAGCTTACCTTTCTGGATTACAGATCGTTTAGTATCATAGCAAGTATGCTTTCTCTATTATAACATTCTCAATGCAGCAGCATGTTCATTAAATACCATTGTTAAAGCATATGACATTGTTTTGTAATCTCTGTAGATAGATGCCATTTTAGTGGTGTAAATGTGAGTTGTTATGTGGTAAAAGAGAAATGACACAGAAGCCAGTATTTATTCAGAAAGGTGGAAATGGCAGACATCATTTTCCAATCTGATTTTAATCAAGAAATTAAAATAGTATCGAGTCGTATTTGAAAAGTACTATATCAACAGGATAACACCTGTTGGTCTGTCACTTTGGCTTGCAATTGTGGTATTAAAATGTTTTCATTAAGAATTTATATTTTCATAAAGGACAAAACATAATAGTAAAACACCAATTGACAGCAGTTTATTTCAATTAACATAAGCAATATCAACAATATTTAACTTCAAAAACAGATATAAAAACACGTTCACTTAAAAATTGTTAGTCTTTGAAAACATTCCTCCAAGAAAAACTGTTATCAGCTCTTATAATTCTACTTGTTTTCTAGGGACAAGATTAAAGGCTATAGCACCAAGATACTTCAGAAGAAGGGGTCTTGCGAAGATTTAATCACTATTCCACCTGGTTCCCTCTATGTGCTGAAAAATGATACTTAGTTTATGGCCTAGCAAAGATGAAGTTTGGAGATGAGTGATAAATTTGATTTTATCACTTGATTTTATCACCTGTCCCACTTCTTTTCTAAATGTTTTTAATGCTTATCTATTTTTGAGAGAGAGAAAGAGCATGAGCGGGGGAGGGGCTG
This sequence comes from Panthera leo, assembly GCF_018350215.1. Lineage (NCBI taxonomy): Eukaryota > Metazoa > Chordata > Mammalia > Carnivora > Felidae > Panthera > Panthera leo. The sequence continues at coordinate 189,748,308 of NC_056682.1, forward strand.
AGAGAGAGAGAGAGAGAGAGACATACTACCTGAAGCAGGCCCCAGGCTCTGAACTGTCAGCACAGAGCTTGACACAGGCTAGAACTCACAAGCTGTGAGATCATGACCTGAGCCAAAGTCGGACCCTTAACTGACTGAGCCATCCAGGTGCCCCTCCTCTCCCACTTTTTGTAGCCCCTTTTTTCTCCTTCCTTCTTTTCTGATTTCAACATGCCACATGTCGTTATAGTCCTTGCTTTCCAAGGCACCAACCACCGTAGCTTGCAAGGCCTGATGCAATCCATTTCCCACAATGGGAATAGAGTTGAATTTGCCAGGATCTGCTTCGGGCCTAGAGTGAGTATTGAGACAAGATAGGGTAATGTGTCAATGACAATTGGGGTGGGCGTGCTGGCAATGCCAGCAACAGTTTTATACGAGAAATCACTCACTCCTAATCCCCATGATAATTCATTGAACCTGAATCCACCACTGTTGAATTTAGATCCTACATAGTGGTCAAAGGACCATCCGTGGGAAAGTTAAAACAACAATGACACTCCATTTGGCATTATGAGAATTACATTTGCCTCATGGATCTCTGTAATATATAGCATAGTGGTTTACAGGGAAAACTTTGGAACCAGACATATCTGAATCTGACTACCAGCTTCAATGCTTATTAACTATGTAAACTTGGGCAAAAACACAAAGCGATTCAACCTCCGGTTTCTCATGGAAGCATAATAGTACTTTTCAGAGAGGACTGTAGAATAGATTCCATTAAATAATGGCTATTCGGCACTTAACACACCATCATGCCCATGGTAAATGTTCAGTAAATGTTAGCTATTTGTTATTATTATTATTATTATTAGAGTCATCAACGATGGTGAGCAATAACAGTGTTCATCAAGCAGCCTCCCACATCTCCAGCTTCCACTGCAATTTGTTGGGACCATGTGATTACTACTGGCAAATGAAATGTGAGGGACAATGGTGTGCATCACCTCCAGACTGAGGCAATTAAGAGGTAGTGTGCTTCCTTCACCTCTCTCTCATTCCCTGCTACTGTGACCTTGGAGACTACATATTCCAGATAATATAGCTACAAGGTAGAATAGTTCCAGCAATTTAGATTGAACTTTATATGAGTGGGAAATAAATCACAGACATAGACATGCTAGGGCTATTTTATTTTATTTTGTTTTAATTTACCATAACATAGCCTAGACCAAACTATCAAATACAGGTATTTTGAGATAAAGATGATAAATCTAATTGCCCCCATTTTATAGTAGGAGATACTAAGGCTCAAAGATTTAAAACAATTTCCCTAAGCTTCCAAAGATAATTAGTGATGTTACCAGGATTCGCTTTCAAATGTTTCCATCCTGTGGAATGTTTACTATAATCTAGAGAACTTGGATTATGATCACCATAATAAAAGAACATTTATGATGAAGATCTGAATCTATGCAAAGCCTCTCAGTCAGCCAGCATAGCATTAACAATCTCTAGACTTACCCTCACCAAAGTAGGTGCTTATAGAATAAGAATAGCACTGTATATTAAACTCTAGTATTCATTGTAAGAAAGGTATTTTTATTGTAGTAGGTGTCACTTGATGGTAGGTTAATTATTAAAATATCATCTGCTTCACTGGAAAAAAGAAATCCTTGGATTGATTTTCCAGGCATCTAGTGTTTCACAGGCTCAGCTTGTCACCTTGAAATTTCAGAGATGTTGAACATAGATCACTCTTTTCCCTCTAGAAATACAATTCAGTAATTCAGGGCAAATAAACTAAAATTTGCTTATCTTATTCCTAGGAAAATTGTGGCTTTTGGAATCCTCACTCTTTCTTTGACCTCAAATGGATTTAATCGCCATTATAAAACTAATAAATTAAACTGAGTGCCAAAATTGTTACTGAGTTGACTGATATCATTGATGTGTCATCGCTGTTCCCCACCCCCACCCACCAAACTCCCTTCCTAATTTGCCAGGTGGAACAAACACGATCAGGCTTACATCTTGCCTATTATTTCAAGGAAATTACTTGCATTCTGAATACTTTCCACTGTTAATAGGTTTTCTTTTTTTTTTAGACAAATTGGTATTCATTATGTTTCCTTTGGAAAAAAAAATGCATTCAAGTTTCTTAAAGTTCCAAAAAAACACCTTTAGCTGGTTTTATTTTCTTTCTCAATATGTACTCAGAGCCCATTCTAACAGAGTTCATACAAAAGCATTTGCTTTTTTGTGCCAATTCTAAAGAGCAATAATGTTTTGAAAGAGAAAACTTTGCTTTTAACAATTTCAGCTGAGTTTTTAACAGTTTTTGAGTAAATGAATTATACAATGCACACTGGATATTTCAACAGACCTAGGATCTAGTTTTAGTTCTTCCAGTAACTAGCTATTTGAAAATAGAAAACTCGCTTACTCGTATTGAGCTTTAATTTAAAATCCAGTGGTGTGGGAAGACAAAGCTCTCTAAGGTCACTTCCATCTCTACCTCTGCACACCGATGTATATACATGGTGCTTTCAATTTAATCTCACCTGGATTTGTGCAATATATTCCTAGCTAATCCTCTGTAGTTAATCTTTTATCCACCACCCACCAAACATTTCTCTTCCCTGTAGTCACTCATTGTTCGATAGCTTCATAAAGTTACAATTTCCATATGATAAAAGTTCTCCACAGTAATTGTGTAATTCAACAATTGTTAGTAAATTCATAGAGTATTTTGCAATCACCACAATTTAGAATGTTTCTATAAACCCCCAATCTCTCTTGTACCTGTGTATGTTTAGTCCTGACTCTCACTAACAATGTGAGACAATGGCTGATCTGCTATGCGTCATTACAAATTTGCATTTTCTGGGCATTTCACCAAATTCAGTTATACGATATGCAGTCTTTTGTGTTTGGCTTCTTCCACTTCGCATAATAGTTTAAGTTTCTACCATATTATAGTATGTATCAGTAGTTCATTCCTTTTTATTGATAAATAGCATTACTTTATAGGGATACTACCACATTTTGTCTATCCATATACCAGATGGTGGAAATTTGGATTGTTTCCAAATTTTGGCTATTATGAATAATGTTGCTATGAACATTTGTGTACACATTGTTTTGGGAGCATAGGTTTTCTTTTCTTCGGGGAAGATTATTAGGTGTGGAATAGCTGGATCTTATGGAAATGGTAACTACTTAAGAAATTGCCAACTGGTTTTACTAAGGGTTGCATCATTTTACATTCTAAGCGCAATGTACAAAAGATTCAGTTCTTCCGCATCCTGTTCAAATCTTGGTATTGTCTCTCTTTTTGGTGATAGTCATTGTAGTTGGTGTGTGGTGGTACCTCACTGTGGTTTCAATTTGTGTCTCTCTAATAGCTGATATTGTTGAGCATTTTCATGTGCTTACTAGCTCTCAATAGTGAAGTCTTGAGTGAAATGTCCATTCAAAATTTTGCCTATTTCAATCAGGTGGATGGTCTACTTATGATTAAATTGAGAGAGTTCTTTATATATTGTGGATACAAACCTTTTACAGTTATATGACTTATAGATATTTTCTTTTAGTTTGTGCATTTTCTTACTGGTATATTTGAGGCACAAAAGTTTTTAGTTTTGAAGAAGTCCAATTTGTAGAATTTTTCTCTTACCATGGTCATATCTTAGGATTCACTGAACAACCTAAGGTCACAAAGATTATCCTACATTTTCTTTTAGAAGTTTTATAGTTTCAGCTCTTACATTCAGGTATCCAATCAATTTTGAGTTAATGTTTCGCATATGGTGTGAGTTAAGGATCTAAGTTTCTCTCCTCCTTTTTCTCCTTCTCTCTTCCCCTCCTCCTCCTTTCCTTCCTCCTCCTCCTTCTTTTTGCATAGAGATTTGCAATTGTCTCAGCATCATTTGGACTCACAATTGTGTTTCATTATTCTCTATACCTATCTTTGTGCCAGTATATTACCTTGATTACTGTGCTTTTATATAGTATGCCTTGAGATCAGATAGTGCACATTCTCCAGCTTTCTTCTCTTTCAGAAGAGTTATGACTGCTCTTAGTTCTCTGAATTTCCATATAAAGTTTAGTTATCAATTTCCATTTGAAGAGACTACTGGGATTTTTAAAGAGAATGCATGGAATTTATAGATCAATCTGAAAAGAATCATCTTTTAACAAATATTGAGTCTTCCAGTCCAGGAAATGAAATGCCTTTTCATTTATTTTAAATCATCTTTAATTTCTCTCAGTGATGTGTTGTAGTTTTCAGTGCATCTTGCATTTTATCTTCTATTATAACTAAGAGTTTTATTATTTTTGATGCTATTATAACAAGAACTGTTTTGCTTATCTACCTCAAGTTTTTCAGTGCTAGTGTATAGCAAGAAATTTATAGGAACCATCCTTATCCCCATGGATTCTTTAGGATTTTTTTTCAGAACATCAATATCATATAAACATTTTACTTCTCCTTTTCCAATATGAATCTCTCTGTCTCTCTCCCTCTCACTCTCTGTTATTGCCTTATCACACTGATTAGAACCTTAATTAACAATGTTCAGTAACATTGACAAACCAGACATCTTCCCTTTATTCCAAATATTAGAAAAAACATATTGTCTTTCAACAATAATTTTGATGTTACCTGTGAAGATGCCCTGTAACAAGTTGAGTAAGTGCTCTTCTGTTCCAATTTTGAGGGGAGTTTTTATCATAAATGAGTGTTGCAATTTTTAAAATGTTCTTTCTGCAACTATTGAGATAATCATGTTGATTTTTGTCCTTTATTCTACTAATAAGGTGTATAATATACATGGATTTTGGGTTATTCAACCAACCTTGCGTTCCTGGAATAAGCTTCACTTGGCTGTGGCATCTAATCCTTCCGTAGATTGCTGGACTTGGTGTGATAACTCTTGATATGGAATTTTTGTGCATATATTCATAATGAATATTAGTATGTAGTATTCTTTTCTTGTGAACTTTTAGTTATCAGGGTAACACCTGAGTCATAGTTTTGAGTTAGGTAGTGTGCCCTTCTTCTGTAAGAGTTCTTGAAAGATTGTCATTTATTCTTTAAATATCTGAATAGAATTTTCCAGTGCAACCATCTGGGCCCGGGCTTTTCTTTGAGGGAGATTTTTAATTAGTTATTCAATCTGTTGTTGAATCCCACTAACAGATTTTTAGTTTCAGTTACTGTACTTTTCCTTTCTTAAATTTTAATTTAGTTCTTAATTTTAATTTATAATTCTTTTTTTTTTTACCATATCTATTTTTGATTTATTGTTGTCATGCTTTCCTTTAAATCCTGAAATATGCTTTTCTTTAGTTCTTTGAACACATTTATATTTGCCTTTAGGTCTTTGTCTGCCAAGTGCAACATCTGAGATCCCCTCAGTGACAGTTTGTATTGACTGTTTTTTTCTGGTCCAGGCCACACATCTTTGTTTCTTTGCATATCTCAACATTTTTTGTTGGAAACTGGACATTTTAGATAAGGTAGTTGTAACAACTCTGATTTTTTGTGGGGTTTTTTCCCCCACAAGGACTGTTGGTGGTTTTTGTTTGTGATTTCATTTCATTTCTTTTCTTATCTTCATTTAATAGTTTCTTGGACTAAATCTATGAAATCTGTCTCCTCTTCAGTTTGTAGTTATTGATATCTTTGCTCAGTTCATTTTTATTATTCTTGGTTTTTCTTTTAATTTATTTCTTAAAATACACCCAGTGTTAGCATACTTTAGTCATCAACTAATAATTGGACAGAAGTTATGCTCACCCACGTCAAGTCGGTAAGATTTTGGTGTGCTGCATATGAGATATATCTGCATATGTGGAAAAGTTCATTAAAATTCAGATCATTATCACAACTACTCTAGATTTTACTTTCCACTGAGCCCGTTTTAGTTTTCTATGTGCATGTGAGCATCTTCAGATTTGGTCAGAATTGTGGTTGGTAGGTCTTTTCTTTCTCAGACTCAGTCAAGCCTCAAGCATGTTCCTATATACTTGGTTCAACGATTACCACATTGGGCCAATAGAACCCTTGGTTTTCCCTGTGATTAAGAGTGGGCATCACCACCACTATGAACTGAAATAGCGCCTTTTGATGGCAGCAGAAGCTATTTTTCCTCATGTCTTGCCATGCTTTGGTAGAACTTTTATATCTACTGTCTTGTGGGGGTGTGGATGGGTAGGAAACAGCCTTGAGCCAGAATATCACAGAGTCCCACTCTTCTGGTGAGAAGTTCAGAAGTTTTTTTTGTTTTTTTTGTTTTTTGTTTTTTTAAACAAAATACTTCTCATACTATTTTATGCCTTTGGTTTTATTAATTTCCAAATCACTGAAAAGATTTATTTTTTGCTTTATTTCTGTGTGTGTGTGTGTGTGTGTGTGTGTGTGTGTGTGTGTGTTATTTTTGCAAAATATGGGGGAGGATTTGCCTACCTTTCTACCCAATTGTAGTCTGAAGCCACTTAATTTTGTTATATATATATTTTTTCTATATATTTATATTTATTTATATATTCATGTTTCTCTGCTTAAAACACATTAGTGGCCTCCCCTTTTCCTTAAGATAATACCTTTCACAATCTTAATATTTAGTACCCCATCAATTGCATCTCTATGGCAATATTTCACTCCATGCGTCCCCTTCTCCCTATGGTCTACCACAGCGGCTTTATTTGATGCTCTGTGTCCCTCCTGCCATATTGCCTTCATAGTTGGTGTTTCCTGCCTGGAGCACCTTCTCCCCCTTTCCCCCACTCCAAAGCTAACTCTTTTTTCCCTCAGATTTTACCTCAGTCATCATTTTATTATCTTTCCAGCTAGATTAATTGTCCTATTAAAAATTCTTAAGCAGCAAATAATTCTAAACCTTAGTATTTACCGCATTATTTTCTCTTTATTTATTGCAGGCTGAGAAATAATCTGTTTTGCTTTCCATCATATTCTCGGTGCCTGACAGGATGCCTGGCATTCATTAAAATAAACAGCTGAAGGATCATTTTCTTAAACATTTGTTAAATATGGGGTCTGATTATCCTGAGCTGGTAAATAAAGTTTGACATATAATTTCTTTACATCCACTATGAACCAGACACCTTGGCAGGCATGTAGAATACAAACATGAATTAGATGCGTTAACATCACTTTTGCACATATTAATTCGAATGGGCATTTTCTGCTTTAACTTTATTCCAGTAAAAATACTATCCCTTGAACTAGGCCAGGTAATATTTCTCTCCACAATTGAATGTGACATAGGCAAAGCAGTTTATGCAAAATATCATTGGACACAATGAATTAATGTTTTGAAGTTAAATTTTAATGTTTCACTGATTTCTGTATTTAACGTATAAAATTGTTTCTCTTTCCAGGTTGTAAAAGAGATAGAAGTATGAGAAAATTATACTAGTTTTATAAAGTAAATATTTAAATAACATTATGCTAAAGGTAATGCAATCAATGACAGAAGTCCACAGGTAAAATTTTCTCATAAAATTGTACTTTACCTGACTTATATGTGAGCAACATAGAAACAGCTGATTTTATAATGTTTTTGCTGTCAGAAGAAAAAGAAGTAGAGAAGCAGAAGGTAGAAGAGAAAGGGCAGAAAGAAATGGGAGGGAATGAAGAAAAAGAATTGTTGTACGCGTAGACACTATGGAAAAGTATCCTGTGGTTCCCGCCTGCTCATTGCTGTGTCATTTTCCGTGTCTTCCCGGAAACAGTATGTTCCTCTGCCATTGGCAGCCCTGGCCACGTGATCTGCTGTAACCAAAGGATTATAACCAGAAGTGATGTATATCCAGAGCATGTTTTGCCAGTTCTTTTGTCTTTCTCCTTTGCCACAAGAATCGCACGTTTTGGAAAGGGGCCTTTCCATTAGCCTGAATCCTAAAATGAGAAAATGTGCGGAGCAGAGCCCCCATGTAACCCACAGCCATTATTTGAAATGGGGAAATAAACCACTGTTGTTGAAATCCTCAACGAGTTTGGGGTTATGGCAGTCATACCTAGGAAATGAGGACCAAAACAAGCATTGTAAATTGTTGAGAGCTTTTCGAGGGAAAAAATAGAGAATTCTGGATTTCTGCTTTTTAAATGCCATTTTATTGCAGTGAAAATAAGCCATGTTAACCTGATACACGTTTCCAAATGTTTGTGCACACAGAAACTACATAGAATAGTGGAACAAGTTAAAATAACAGCCACTCCAAAGAATCAATTATTGTTTTCCCCAGGAGCCATTGAAGGAAGTTAGTTTCCCAAAGTCGCTTTGATAAAAGTGATACTCCACAGGCATTACCCCAGGCTTGGATATGAGCTTCCTGCACTATGGTTTCCAAATGTGGAGGGTAACAGTGTTTGAACTTCAGAAGATAGAAGGAAAAGACACTGATCCTGGGGACTCACAGAAGACTAGATACCCAAAAACTGTTAAATGGGGGGGGGGGGTCTTAGTATTGTTTTTGTTTAAACAACTTACTGCAAATTTAAGAGCAAGACACCTTCTTAGGTAGCTCTCAACTTACTTTATTTTACTAATTTCACACATCGTGATTTTATTTTATTTTCACATATTGTGATTTTATTTTAATTTATTTTACTAAAATTTTAACTTAATTTTATTTTCTTAGTTGTAATAACTAAAGGGCATGGTCTGAGAAGTCCATTTTCATGAGTTCTTGTTCCCAAAGGAGGAATGTAGAGAAGGGACACAGGGCTTGATGCGTTTCAAGGCTTTTTTTTAAAGGACATTTATTGGAAAATGGTGATACAAAACCATGGAAGCCAGGTTGAATGTTGTTACTGACCACTGCAGAGGCAGAAATTTCATAAGGGATTCAGGAAGAAGCCAAAACCTTAAGTGACCATTTAGGCATTTTTCTCATGTGAGGATATACGGGTCTTTCCCTGACAGGAAATTACCTGCAAGCGAAGCATTTTCATGGTGCACAATTTCTACGTGCATCTCAGACAGCCTTTCCCGTGTCATTTTCTTTCTTCTTACACTGTCATTATAGAATATAGACTTCCTAGGGACAGACATTGCCTTTGTCATTCATTCATTTATTCAACATTGTGGTTTTGTTTTGTTTTGTTTCTCATTTATTTTTTCTTTTTAAAAATTCAGTTCTGCGCTTGCGGTCTAACAGAGACATGTTGGGTAAATACAACGTTATAATAAAATCTGGAGAGGGCTCTGATAGGAGTACATGAGTAGGACGGAGGAGGTGTGCTTGCCTCAGCCAGTGTGCGGGGTAAGGGGTTAAAAAGTGAGCCCCTGGGGCGCCTGGGTGGCGCAGTCGGTTAAGCGTCCGACTTCAGCCAGGTCACGATCTCGCGGTCCGTGAGTTCAAGCCCCGCGTCAGGCTCTGGGCTGATGGCTCGGAGCCTGGAGCCTGTTTCCGATTCTGTGTCTCCCTCTCTCTCTGCCCCTCCCCCGTTCATGCTCTGTCTCTCTCTGTCCCAAAAATAAATAAAAAAATGTTAAAAAAAAAAAAAAAAAGTGAGCCCCTCTTAGAAAACAATTGGAGCTGGTAGGTGAAGGAAGGAAAAAGAAAGTTCCCTGTTCCCAGGAAAGGGACACTGAGAGGACCAGGGGCAAGACTGGAAACTGCAAGTCACTCCACTGAACTGGAAACTAGCACTTTGAACTTGCTTTATTTTCGTGTGATTCAAATCTTCCACTCATCAAACCATTTTGGAATTTCCATTGCGGTGCCCTTCTTCGTGCTCTCATTTCTAATTATTTACTAGAACTGACTGCTTGGGTTGGGAGAATTGGTGGTGAGATACACACACAGGTGAACACTTTTTTTTTTTTTTTTTACTGTCATTGGTTAAGTATTTTGTCTTGTTATAAAGTAGTCCCAAGAGTAGCTAATGTTCAATGTTTATGTTTCCTGAAGATAGACTACAGTGGCAATTTTTAGTTTTTCCTGGAAACAACTCCTTTATTTAAGTAACTTTCTCCACTCCCTGCACCAACACCTTAGTTTAACTTAGCTCTCTACCTCCTGACTTATTTTTATTCACCCCCTGGCTTGTTTTTCTAGCTCTGGTCTCTCCATCAACTTATTCAAAGTCAACTTGATCATGTCACTTCCTGGCTCAAAGAATCTTTCTTTATTCCTTCTGTGTCTGGCAACTTCTCCTGGATTCTAGTCCTCCTTAATCAACCTTTTACTTACCTGTTTTCTCTGTTTCCCATTCCTCTCCCCAAAGCCAGACTCTTCTCTCCAATCTGTCCTCTTGGCTTCCTTCATCCATTTTTCTTTCCCATCCCTTTTTCAGACAAGTTTTACTCATCTTTCAGAGCTCTATTCAATTCATTCATCTGCTTTAAAGTTTCCTTGTCAACACAGAGAACACCACTTCAAGCTGAAGACTTGTTCTCTGAATTTTTTCTGTGCTTTCAGTCAATTCCATGAGACTTATTGCTGAAAGAGATTGCTGTTTTGTATAAATCAATTCTGTCCTTTAAATGTTGGTATTGTCTTCTCAACTAGATTGTAACATCCTTAGGGACGGGAACTGTAGCCCACAGTGTTCTGTGTTCCACACCAGCCTCCCTGTCTACTGAGCACAGAAGAAACTCAGCAGATGCAGATTGTAGCAGAAGCACTTTTCTTATTTCCGTTCTTCACTTAATTAAAGACTTCAAATTTGTATTTTAAGTAACTGATAAATCATCTTTTAAAGTTGCCTCTTACCTGCTTGCTTCACAATATGCATGCAAACACAAAACAAACACATTTAACATTTAAGGTTTATGATGTATCTCAGTTTCAAGAACTTGAATTATTTATGTTGGTCCGTTTATTTATTTATCTATCTATCTATTTATTTATTTATTTATGATTTTTTACCTATATTTATTTTTGAGAGAGAGAAAGCACGAGCAGAGGAGGGGCAGAGAGAGGTGAAGAAAGAGAATCCCAAGCAGGCTCTGCACCATCGGCATGCAGCTCCGGATGGGACTCCATCCTACAGACCACAAGATCATGACCTGAGCTGAAGAGTCAGACACTCAACTGACTGAGCCACCCAGGCACTCCTATTTCTTTCTTTCTTTTTAAATGCTTATTTGTTTATTTTGAGAGAGAGAAAGCACATGTGGGAGTGTGAACTGGGGAGGGGTGGGGAAGAGGGGAGGGAGAGAGAGAGAGAGAGAGAGAGAATCTCAAGCAGGCTCTGCACGGTCAGCACAGAGTCAGAGGCGTGGCTTAATCCCACAAACCACGAGACTATGACTTGAGCTGAAATCAACATTCAGATGCTCAAACAACTAACTGAACCATCCAGGCACCTCAGTGTTGGTCCTTTTAATACCTATGAATATTCATGTATTTCAGTTTTGTTACCTTTTTATGGCATCGGCGTGGTATCATGTAAGAAATTTGAAGGATGTCCTTCATAGAAGTGTGCGTGTGTGAGTGTATGTGTGTGTCTGTGTGTACTTGAAATTGCTAAATGCTAAATTGCTAAAATGATGGTCAATGATGGTCACTACTACTAATTACTCCAGTTTGCGTTTCCTAAGAGCAAGATATTATCCTACGTACACACAACATATATATTAAATCCGTAAATTAACACTGATAACAATACCACTTTGTAAGCCACAGATCCCATTTACACTTTGTCCTTATCCAAATAATGACCTTTATAATAAAAACGAGCAAAACATCCTTTCATTCCCTTTTTATTCTGATCAAGATCTCATTCAAGATTTTACTTTGAATTTAGTTGCTGTGCCCTTTAATCGCCCTTAATCTAGAAAAATTGCTACTTTATTCATATATACTGCCCTTAATAGTTTTAACCAATTAAGGCAGATATACTACAATGCCCTCCTTTTAGGTTTTCCAGCTATTTCCTCATAAATAGATTCAGGTTACACATTTTTGGCAGAAACACCATAGAAATGATGTTCCATTCTCATCACAGTATATCAAGAGGCACATGAGGTTTATTTGTCCCATCAATGGTAATATTAAATTTCAACCCTAAGTAGGATACTGTCTGCCAGATTTCTCCACTGTGAAGTGAATTAGTAAATACTTTGTTGCCCCAGGTATTAGAACTGCTAGAATTGCTACAATTTTTTCACTCCAATTGCATGATTGTTATAAACATCTATGTATCTCCTTCCTTCACACTCCAATGCACAGAAACTTCCACAATACCTAAAAAAAAAATTTTAAGTAGTTTTAAAATTTGATACATTATCTACCTAAAGAAATTAGTTGCCATATGTTTATCTTATTTTAACTTTTGAACAACATATATGTTCTTTCTTTCTTTCTTTAATGTTATGCCTCATGAAACCAATGTTTTTGTTAACAATACCCATACCCACGTTCCATACCCAACGTGGGGCTTGAACTCACGACCCTGAGACCAAGGGTTAGTTGCTCTACCGACTGAGCCAGCCAGGCACCCCTAATGATCATATTTTAAAATTATATATCTTACAGCACCTAAGACAGTGTCTAACTTTTAATAAATGTCTAATTGTATACATTGATTCACTTAAATTGGAATACTTGCAATCTTCAAATGCAAGGACCTTGATTTCCTAATGAAACAGTTAATATCCACCTTACTATTTCCACTGTATATTTGACATTTAAATACATACTACTTGATTAGTATTCCACTTGTGTCAAAGAATGATGCATATTTTCACAATAAGCCCCTTTTCTAACTTGATTTCTCAAGCTTTTCTACACACTTTCAAGATTTTTCAGCGTCCAGTGTCCATTCTAACACATTATACTTTTCCTGTATTATCATAAATTGCCATTTTATTAACAATCTCATTTATTCATTTAGTTAATTGGAATAAATTAGGTTCAAGTCTAAGCTATCACTTACTAGTAACATTATCTTAGGTAGATGGATTTACCTACCTAAGCCTCTACTTCCTCCTCTATAAAGTAAGGTCTATATTGTGGATAACCCAGAGTACAAAGTAGATAGCAGAAAAAAGAAGCAGCTTTATAGTACTTCCTCCAACAGGAAGCTTATGCTTCCATTGTACAATTGCCATTCATATAAGAAACCAATGCACCACCAAAACTATTTCAATCTTTGTGTGGAGATGAAATGGCCTATTTTATCATCAGAGATACAAAACCAAGCTTGTAATATGCAAAATAAAAATGTCATCATTTCTGCCTGTAATAATAATGTGTTATAAATACAGCAGCTAAACTAAAAAAACCACAGCAACAAAAAGAGTTATAAAGCTAATAATAAAAATAACAACATGAGAAAGGAAGTACAGGCCATGTTTCTTGGAAATGTGAATCAAATATAATGGGGAAATGTAGAGAAATAACCAAGAAAGATTTAGAAAGTCAGTAAATGTCAGCAATATAAATATTTTTTAAAAAGATATAGGTATAGGTAGAGTGTAGTACCATACATAGGTATTTAGTGGTAAACTAGAGAAAAGTCACATTTAAATACATTTTCTAAAGACTCCACAGTCAAGATAAACTGTCCACATGTCCAATTGCAAAACACAAAATTTGTAAGATATTCATAAATTTATAATGAAAATAATTTTGAGCAAATAAAGTGGAAAAAGAGTGATTTTAATAAAATTAAATTGATGTTTTCTGCAAGACTTCTTAAGAACATTCTTTCTTAAGCCCATTACTTTCATTTGAATGAGACTTGACAATTTTAAGCAATTTTTATAAGGATCTCACACACACACACACACACACACACACACACACACACACACACACTTTATACCTAATGCAGAAAAAACAATGAGAAAAGAAAAAATGGGTCACACAAACCTAGATCAGCACAGAAACCTGACAAAGGAAAATATCTTAATCATTTTAGGCTAATAGATTTAGCAAATAAATAGCTAGTTTAGATATGAAATAATCATTACAAACACAAGTTCTACAATATTTATAGTTTTCAACATGCAAACATAGTTAAGGCATAGTAAACTCTTGCATAGAGTTTACTATGCAATATTATGACTTTAGACATTCTGAACTAATGCATTCCATTGGTTTTGTATAGCTCCAGTATTTTTTAAAGCCAGAATATTTCATAAATTACATAGATTGGAAAAGATTGGAAAAACAGACATACATAGGGTAACATCTGTGGCAGACTGAATGTATTACCTGCCCTAATTCTCCAACTACTTTTGTGACCATTCTTTCTGCTAGGTAACTTTTATTGATCTCTAGCTCTGACTCCGAGATCAGCCATGTGATTTCTTTTGGCCAATGATATAGCAAATGCGACAAAGCAGAAACTTGAAGAACTGTGTGATAGGGATTGTTCACTCTTGCTTTTCTGCTATGGCCAGAATATTCCTGGATTACCCTGCAGATAACAGAACTGAGTCACTGCAATCAAGCCAGCCAAGGCCAGCTTAGACCAACCAAAAGTCAGTCAATCCTGGGACATGTGAGTGAGCTCAACCAAGGTCAGAGGTGCCTCACAGCCGATCTCTATCTAACCACAGACACAGGAGCAGGCCCAACAAAGCTCAGCAGGTCTAGATCAACTGAACTCTGCCAACTCATTTGTGTGACACTGAAGGGCTTTGATCATTTTATACATGGTATTTCTTTGGTAATACATAACGAATAGACTGAATAATTCATTATCTGAACCAGGAAACATTGACAAAAGGAAGGAGAGGCTGTGTATTATAGTAAATGGACTCTGTACCACACAAATCTGGAGGAATGTTTGCTTCACTTAAAATCAATCTCTGAGTCTCTTGAAAATTAGAGTCAAGGATACCATATCTCAGTTACAGATTTCCTAGCTAATGGACAATATTAAATAAATGTAGTCCATATATACAGCCTGTTGGCGATCAAGTTTTAAGCATAACACTAATTCATATTCCATACTTACTCATATTACAAAAGGGCTGAGAGAACTATGTCAATTTGTGCAACTGGCCAATAGTAAAAACAAATACATGACTTAAACAATGGTAAATGACTCCTGATATGTGGCCCCAGTATGGAAGATGATAGGAAAGGGTTTGTCCTAAGCTAAATCGGACAATACATTCCCTACATAAAAAGAGCAACCACTTTGCTTCTGTTGCTTGTTTCCAGGTACAATGTAAGCACAGTGTTGCTGGACATTTTATTGTAATCTTAAAAGTAGTTTTTACAAAAACACTGCTAAGTTGTGGGGTTTTTTAAACGATAAATGTTGCAATTAAAAAACAAAATATCTGTGTAATCCACACACTAAGCATGTATATAAGTCAAATTTGTCTCATTGGCTACCATTTTGAGACCTCAGACCTCTTACCAAGAGAAATGGCTAAGTAGAATAGTTTCGAGGTGCTTTTCTAAAACAAAAAACAAAATATTTCACTTTGGTGTTTGTCGTATGGTACTACATTTAAAACAGTACCTTCTACGCAGATTCTGTCATCTAACTATTCTGATCTTTTGATTGGAATAAGTATCAAATAGTAGAAGTACCAGATATCCAGTCACAAGATATAGATCCTTATATTACGCATCTACTATGTGACAACATTAGCACAAATATTATGTTTTAAAACAACACGCATTTATTATTTTATAGTTTTTATAAATGAGGAGTCTTGAAACAGCATAGCTATGATTCTACTGGAATCAAGACATTGACCAGGGCACTGGTCTTATGTGAGGCTTGACTGGAGGAGGAACCACTTTCAAGCTCACTCAGATTGTTGGCATAATTCAGTTCCTTGCATGTGTAGGACCAAGGGTTACAGGCTCTTGCTGGCTGTCAATCAGTGGCTGCCTTAGCTCTAGAACTGTTCCCAATTCCTTGCCACCTGGGAATACTCAAGATGGTCCACTTGATTCTTCAAATCTAGCAAAGGAAAGAGAGTCTCCAGGAAGACAGATGCCACAATATCATGTACAAAATCATGTACATCTAATCACACACATCCTGTCATCTTTGTTGTGTTCTATTGGTTAGAGACAAGTCACAGGTCATGCCCATACTTAATTAAGGTGAGGGGACAGGACAAGGGCTTGAACATCAATAGGTGAGAATCATGGATGTTTGTCTACCATACTTTGTCATCCTAGAGTTTGTCTACCACACGTCTCCAAACAAGAATGAGGCATATTAAGGTAATATGTTCTCTCTAAAACTCACCAAAACCAGAGTTTCATTTACTTAATAAAAACATAGTTCAGAGAAAGTAATGGCATGGTGATTTGATAGCTGCTTCAACATGTGGTCATTCATACAGATGGCTTTCTGCTTGTTGCATTAACTTGTTCAGGTTTCCTACATGAAGCTTTAAGTGATGTGTCTCAAGGATTCTAGACTATTTTAGGACTTATACATATTTTTATTATAAGGAGAATTTTGTTATATTCATAATCTTCATAAATGTCTTTTATAGACTCTCTTAAAAATGTAGTATTTTATGCAATATTATCTACTGGGGCAACTGAAGACCAAAAAGGCATCTCGTTTTGTCCTGTGTACCAGGTGGTACCAAAACCCCTATTGAGAGACAGGGAACTCTAAGAGCCCAATGTCTAACTCATTGACCAGCTGCCATGATTTTGAAGATTAGATGTAAAATGGGTAAAATGTTTAAATAGCAGTCTACATTTCAGAACATATTGAAATTTCATCCCCTGCTAATTAACCATGGATGGAAGTTACTATTTGGCTTCCATTGAGCAAATGCAGCAAACTGTTGTCTGCTGGAATGAAATACAAATGTAGCCTATTGGTTCCTGTAACTTCTTCCACTGCAAAATTAACCTTCCCTCCTATCTTTCATTTATAAGGTGGAAACTCATTACTTTTAAAAATTCAATGGAAACATACAAGCCTCTTTGGGAATAGCCTGACTCTTAAAAACTAAACCAAAATACACAGGTAATAAAAGCAAGCCTTGTTGCTATAGAAAAATTGCTCAAATAAGAATTTTGGTGTATTATTGTTTTCCAGCGAACCAATTATGGAGGGTAAAATTGGAACCTAAGTGAATAGCTATTTCATGTTGCTGTAAGTGAACTGCAAGAGTTCTCCATTTCAAAGTCACTTGACATAAAACTTACACATTCCAGACTTCTGAAACTTTCCACCTACTTATATCGCTGCCACTTACACATATCGTTAATCCATCAATAACTCTCAGGGTTACAACAGCCGAATGGAAAAATGGCCAGCGTTCCCCTATTTCATAAATCTCAGGGTGCTTGTGATTCTTGAAAATACTGAACATATTTTTATTTGCTGTTTCAGAATGATTAAAATAATTTAGAAACAGATACTCTTAACTGGTGAGTGATTTAGTCTGGAGTTAGAATTAATATTCCACATTTTCTCATTTTTGGACAGAGAACTATTTACTAAGAGCATTTCAAGCAAGAGGAATTAATATACTTCTTCTGTTGACTTTCCACCTTAATATTAAAAAGGAGAGCATTTATTAGGGAAAATATGATTTCACATTTACTCTAGATAGTTTTGTATAGTGAAAGTTTCATGGTTCATTTTATCAAGGCTTATTTTTCCCTAGTACATGTTGAGTCGTTTATATCACAAAGACTGGGTTATTAATTTTTTTCAGTAAATCTGTCCCCAAAGAAAAACAAAGCAAGTTCCTATACACTGACAATATGAAAATGTAAATACTTGAAAATCAAAATTAATTTTAATTATATTAGTTATGTTAATTTAGAGTTCTTGAAGGTGTGTAACTTGAACAATTAAGAACAAATATTCTGGGACTAAGGAAAATTATAGGGAGAAGCAAAAAACAAAAAATAACCTTGAAGAAAACTTAGAGAAAAAGAACATATTTCTAAAGAAGAGATACAGCAAGAGATCTTGATTTTACTATCACTTTTTTGAAGAAATGAGCAAATAAATCTGAAAAAAAAAGGCCATTAAAAGAAAAGGGAGAAATGGCAAATCATGGCAATTGAAATAATTTCATTCTAATTTGAAAATAACCACTGCAAAGAAAGTAGAGACAAGTAGGACATCTAGAAAAGTCTCAACTATGGGTTGCTATTAAAAAAGTGAAATAGGGGCGCCTGGGTGGCTCAGTCAGTTAAGCGTCCCACTTCGGTTCAGGTCATGATCTCACGATCCGTGGGTTCGAGCCCCGCGTCGGGCTCTGTGCTGACAGCTAAGAGCCTGGAGCCTGTTTCAGATTCTGTGTCTCCCTTTCTCTGTGACCCTCCCCCGTTCATGCTGTGTCTCTCTCTGCCTCAAAAATAAATAAACGTTAAAAAAAAATTTTTTTAAAATAACATAAAAAAATAAAAAAGTGAAATAAGTACGAAAGAAAACAAATAAATGGAACCTAGGGTGTGGGCTCTTGTTAATAAAGGCCTGTTCCCCAGGGAGCTTTCAATGACCTCTTGTTCCAACTATAACTCTCTGCTAATTAAAAGCTTTTGCTCCCATGTAGTTGTCTCTAAGTTCCTTAACCTTTGCTGCAGCATTGAAATTGGGTGTTCAATTTCATTGTTTGGAGCCCAAGTAGATATAAAAGACCCTTAGCTTGCTATACCCATGTATGTTCAACACCTCTCTAGTGTGAAACCCTGGAACAATTCACCTGGCAAACACAAGATCTTGAAATCCTTCTGAAAGTAAGTGAAAACTGTCAGGAACAAACTTACTAGTGAGTTATCCAGAGGTTTTGTTCATAAAAGTGCTTCGATAGATGAGGCACTAGAGTTTTTCAATTTATGTATGGGCATTGTCAAATTGGTGTGGCAATAAAAATGCCCATAGTTTCCAAACCATCTATCATCATGGTTGATATTTGGAAATACTTTCATTTGACACTTTCATTTCCAAGCGTTACTTTCACACATGTATTTTTGTACCATGTTTTGATAATAGACAATATACAGAGCTCATTTGCCATGTCATCTCTATAGGCAACAGGGAGCTGTGTTAAGTATTTCAAATTCTAGCTGAGACTTTTGTATAGGAGAGTTTTGATACATTTACATTATCATCATATTGGATATATTGGTCTTAATTTAATTTAATTTTTTCTTATTTATTTTATGCTTCCTTTGTGTCCTACCAATTTTTGTTACTTGCTCTTCAATTTCTTTTCCCCTTTACCCTTTTTATGTTTGCACTCATACCAAAGTGGCTAATAGTTACTGAGCCCTTATTATGTGTTGGGCACTAGAGTAAATATTTAGCTCACAATAAATCATCTATTCACAAATCCTGCAAAATAAGTAACTCTTCTTCCCCAATTTACAAATGCAAGACTGATTTGTAACCTACTGTAGTTCAGAAAGTGTAAGGAACAGCAATAGGACTGGAATTCAGGCCTGTTGGATCTAGGAGCTTGTGTCTTAAACATTACAATGCAATATGTCTAATCATCAATGCAGAGTGAAGAGAAGGCTAGCAAAGACAGAGAACACACACCTGGAAGACCCAGAAAGAAATGAGGCTGGGGTGGGGGGGAGGGCGGGGCAGTGGGCGGTGAATGCTGTCTTTTCTCTCCTAATTTGAAATACTATTCTATTATGTATATCTTCCACATGGATAGATTTAACTATTTCTCCATTTGTCATTTGGTTTACTTCCCTTCATTGTGTTTCCTTTCATTACACTCGTAGTAATTTTAAACCACTTTATTTTTAATTTCAACCTTTGATCATATTTTTAATTGGTATGCCACATTAAATGAATTTTAAAATAGTCACCTATAACCTTTGCTAATATTTATTTTTTGATCTTTAAAAGAAATATCGAATATCCTTAACATTTGTTTAACTATATGATGCATAAGGATTAACTAAAAAATAAATTGCACTATGAATTTTTACAAAATAATTTGTCTCTGACTAATATATGTGATGTATATACATATATACAAATATTTATGTGTATACATACATATACATGCCATGGATCTACTTCTTGAGTCTACCAATAGTTCTATTAATTTGTCTGTCAAAAATCTGGTACTCCCAGATACCTGGGTGGCTCTTGGTTGAGAATCCCACTCTTGGTCATGATCCCAGGGTTGTGGGATCAAGCCCTGCATCAGGCTCTGCCCTGAGTGTGGAGCCTGCTTAAAACTCTCTATCTTTATTTCTATCATCTCTATCTCTATCTCTATCTCTATCTCTATCTCTATCTCTATCTCTATCTCTATATCTCTATCTATCTCTGTCTCCCCGCCCCCTGCCCTTCTCCTCCACTTGTGTTTGCATGCTCTCTCTCTCTCTCTTTCTCTCTCTCTCTCTCAGATAAAAAAGATAGGGGCTTCTGGGTGGCTCAGTCAGTTAAGCATGCAGCTCTTGATTTCGGCTCAAGTCGTGATCTCATGGTTCATGGGTTCCAGCCCCACATCGGGGCTCTCTCTCCCTCACTCTCTGCCCCTCCCCTTCTCAGCTGTCTCTCTCAAAATAAATACATGAACATTAAAAAAACCTAAAAAAATAATAATAATCTGATACTCCCATCATACTGACTTGAATTATCTTTATAATACCTTTTAAGAATGGTTAAAAAGTCTGTATTTAATAATAATCTGATACTCCCATCATACTGACTTTAATTATCTTTATAATACCTTTTAAGAATGGTTAAAAAGTCTGTATTATACTCCATTTTAACAGTTTTCCCGGATATTCCAGATTATGTACTCTTCTAGATGCACTCTGGAATATTAATTTGGAGAATCACTTTATAAATATTATTACAAATAGCATCTTTAGTGGAACTTTAGGCCCATTACTTTCAGAAACATTAAAACACATATTTGACATATTAACAGAATTGTACAAACCTAAAGATTAATTTAGGAAGAGTGTATGACTAAGATTTACTTTTCTTTAATGAGAAACGTATTGGATTCATAGATGGTTACTTGGAATCAATAAGTATGATCATTTCTTCTCATTTGCACTATTGATATTAATTTCATAATATCAGACCTTCTTTACATGCCTCAGGATAAATATATATAGTCTACTTCTCTTTTAATGTACAAATATATTTGATTTATCGACTTGCTATTTAATATTTGCATTTGTACTTACCTGTGATATTGTCTATTTTTTTTTCTTCTATTTGGAAAATTTTTGTCACTGGTGTTACCTAGACTTAAAAATGAATTGGGACAAGTGCTTCCTTCCCTAAAGGAAAAGTGGAAGAACTTAAGAGAAATTATAACAGGGACTCTGACATAGATTAGGGCACCCTGTAAGAGGATGTGATATTTAAAACATGACTTGAAAAATGCATAGAACCTACTCAGACAAGAGATGAAGAGCATTAAAGAAAATCTCCTGGCAAAAAATTCAGCATGTGTAGAAAACTTGAGGAAGCCAAAACTTTGTCAAAGTCAAGAAAATGCTAATAGGCCAGTTCTGTTAGAGGGTAGGAGATGAGGTTCCAGGACCACTCAGATTTGGAGTCAGAAAGAGGAGTGGGATCATAATGTAAAGGAAGCCAAGTAGGAAACGTATCTGGGCACTGTCACAGACACAGTCTTGAACGCTATTGCGAAGTACGTTCATAGGGATATTGTAGATGCGTTGGGAATGTTTTGTTTAAACAAGAACTTCTACTGGATCACATTCTGTAACTTATTGATCTAGCATCTCAACAAGCATGTAAAGAAAGATGATATTTCCACCTGTTTTCTCTGCTGTCTGTAGTGTTCATGTCATCTTAAGGCTGGATCCTCTCTTGCCAGTGGAAAACAGAGTTACATGAGTTTATATCCCCTAAAAGAGACTTTTCCTTTTTTTTCAGATATTTTCCAGAAGTCTCCCACAAACATCTTTTTTATGTTCCATTAACTATACCTGCTTATTTCTGCACGAGCAAGGGAAGTGGGAATAACTTTTGACCAATCATGATGATGCTGAGGATGGGATCAGCATCACCTATGGCATGTGGCTGGGTGGTAAAGAGTTATGTGCCTGGGAGAGCTAAGATTCTGTTAGAAAGCAAGAAGGGAATGAGATGCTTTAAAGGAAACCAGCAATGCACACCACAGCATTAATGTAAAATGAAGACTGAAAACTGTGTGTTTGATTCAGCAACCAGGCCATTTGTGATCACAGCAAGTTTCAGCAAACAAGGGGCCAGACTGGAATGCATGGAAGAGGGAATGAGTAGTGAGGAACTAGAGTGAGAGAGTCAACGACATTTTCAACAGATTTTGCCAAGGATACAATAGTGAGATAGAAGTGGAGGAAAGGAGGCCTAGGAAGGGCAAACAATAGGGCCGGGAAGACAGAGGTGGGATCTAGACCAAATGTGGAAGTCTGGCCACTAGCAGGATTCATGGGTACCTTCCATGGCAAGGTAGTGGTGAGAATATGGATTGAGATGCAGGGCTATTTCGAATCTCTGTGGGAACATGCAACTATTACTATGTGGTGCAAGAATGTTATTTTATGAAGTGCAAGGTAGGGTCATTAACAGAGAATGAAAAAGGCAAAAGAGGTCAGAGTCTGAGGAAAGCAGGGAAAGGATCAAATGGTCAATGGAGAGCAGAAAAAGTTCTTGCCAGAGAAGGCAGATAAGGAATCCAGATGGTGTTGAATGCACAGTTGGGATTGTGTGCAATGGTTTTCCGTGTTTTGAGCATTTGGTTTTGCTTTCTCTATCTTTTTTTTCTTCAGGGGTAGGGATATGTTATCAAGAAAGTATGTTGTGTGTGTGTGTGTGTGTGTGTGTGTGTGTGTGTGTAGTTGTGTGTGTTTTTAATAATTGTACATGTGTGTACCATTGTGTGGTTTCTAAATCCCCGGAAAAATATTTTTCACT
This sequence comes from Panthera leo, assembly GCF_018350215.1. Classification (NCBI taxonomy): domain Eukaryota; kingdom Metazoa; phylum Chordata; class Mammalia; order Carnivora; family Felidae; genus Panthera; species Panthera leo. The sequence goes on from NC_056682.1 coordinate 189,771,142, forward strand.
TTCTTAGACATGCCAGCCAACGAGGCTAGACATACATTTATTTTCCTAAAAATTTTCTCCTTAAAACATTCGTTTGAAGAGTACAATTTGGACAAAAACACTTTATATTATTTTGTGGATATTTGCTTTTCCATTAATAACTAAATATGATACTTGATTTTTATGTTTTGTTCATTTGTTCTTCATTTTACCTGGTGCAAGATTTCTTTTCATTCCACTTACATTGTTCTTTCTTTAGAAAAGCTTTAATATGCTATCACTACTATATTTCTATTTATTCTTCTGTTCTATCAATCATTAGTAAGACTTTCCTGACATATGTTATTATGAAGAAGCTGTAAGAGAGTGGAAACAATCACAGTTATTAGACTGTAGTTCAAACCCAGCATTCCTTATACATGACTAAAGTCTATGCCCTAAACCAGTGTTTTTCAGAGTTTGGGTGTGTCAGAATCACTTGGAACACTTATTAAAATACAATGGCTGGATCCCTTCCACACTTTCTGATTCAGTAGGTTTCAGGTTAGGGCTGAGAATTTACATTTCTAACAAGCTCCCAGGGGTTACTGATACTGCAGATTTGGGGGCCACACTTTTAATGCTTTAAACCATTAAATTGTCTTGCTTCATCAAATTAGAGTAAAGCAATAAAGAGAGGAACTGTGTTGGCAGCATTAAAAACATTTGCACTGAATAAATTCCAAAGGATTTTTAATTCTTCTGCATTTGGGATATGGTTATTTGAGGTAAGCTTTACAGAGGGGGTTATGTTTCAAGCTGAGCCTTGAGGAAGATGCATGGCTTTCTAATGTCACAAACTATTAAACACTGGAGTGGTCTGCCTTTGAAGGCGGAGAGATACTGGTCCATGGCGATGTCGAAGAAGACATGGGATAAACTACTGAGATGGATGTTATTGGTAAAACATAATCAGATATCAGATGTGTTGGACCAGACATCATTCAAGGCCCTTTTCAATGTTGCTGTGCCCTGCTCTGAAGAAACAGGAAGACTTAAGTGTTAAGTAAATGGACTAGAGTCAGACAGGTCGGGATTCAAATCCCAACTCCACAGTTGATTGGCTCTTTGAGGCTGGGAAGAGCATTTAATTGTTCTCAGTCGCCTCCTGTTACTTTGCTAAGGCTGCCTAACAAGGTGTCACAACCTGGGAACTTAAACAGAAACATCTTACCTCACAGTTCTGGAGGCTGGATGTCTGAGATCAAGGTGCTGGTGGGGCTGTGCTCCCTCAGAGGCAAGGGAAGGATCTGTCCAATGTTTCTAGCCTCTGGTAGTTCCTTGGCTTGCAGCAACCTGCATGATTTTTCCTTGTATGTCTGTCTATGTCCAAATTTCCCCAATCATATTTGGTAAGGGACCCACTCCACTCTAATATGATCTTATTTTTATTATTTACAGCTGCAATGACCCTATTTCCAATTAAGCTCACATTCTGAGGGAGGCTAAGGCTTCAACACATGAATGTTGGGGGTATACAATTCAACTTATAACACCCTTCTTACTCTCTTGTAAAAGAGGGTTGAAGTTATCTAACAGGGTTGTTGTGGAAATTAAATGAAAAAATGTGTGTAAAGTTTTATCTCACAGTAGCTTTTCAATATATTTTATTATTGTTATTATTATTATTATTACTACTGTAAAAATGTATCCACTCGTGTCTAATGTTTTAGAAGTAGTCGTCTTTTTCCTGCCTACCATCTGTATTAAAAGTCATAGCATCATCCATAATTCCTTCTAATATACTAAAGATATAGAATTTTTGAAAGATGTACTGGAAAAAAAAAGATGGCTTACCGTTGTTCATTTGTGATTTATTCTGCCTTGCCTATGGAAGGGATTGGATATTTTGAGTCATTTCTATCTAAGCAGAGCACCAACGCCTGTAGGTGGCCCATTCAGATAGAACATCTTCAGGGCAAAGGGCGACTCTCTCTTTATACTAGACCAGCACTTGGTTCTTTTTCTTCCTCTTTTTTTATGTACTTATTTAATTTTTGCCCTGTTTGCTGCCAGAGATGTCCTGGATGATGAGACCCTGTGCTGGGCATGTGACCGACAGGAAAAAAATCAATGCTGAGAGCAGATTCTAACAGTTGAATGGGCAGCATGCAGGTGGTAATGACTTTCAGTCACAATTTGTGTGAGGCCCAATGCCATGCTTCAGCGTGCTAGTCCATTACCAATGTTCCCATGCTCTCAGTCCACTGCTAATTTAACTCCCAAAGCTCCCTTTCACTCTCTCCTGTTTGCTCTTGTTCTCTTTCTTATTAAATTACACTGACTTTGGTTAGGGCCTGAATAGAAGTTTCGTGCAGCACAAGGCAAAATAATGTTGCTGTTCCAATACCACCTGCATCATAGGCATTTGGATTGAAGAAAGACTTGACATTCCATAGGCAGGAATGCATTTTTATTATACATGCAATATTTTGGTCAGCTTTCTAAGGTACCTTGTCTTGTATCCCCTACTCAACGTAAGGACAGGCAGAAGGATATATAGGGAATACTGTGTGTTTATTTCTATGAATTGTATAAAGTACCCCCTCCTTACCTACCACCTTCTATAATGAGAGGGGTAGAATTAATTTGACCTGAAAGAGAAAGAGAAATTACCTACATTAGTACAGAGGCACAGGTGCCTGGATGGCTCAGCCGGTTAAGTGTACGACTTCAGCTCAGGTCACGATCTCACGATTTGTGGGTTCAAGCCCCGCGTTGGGCTCTGTGCTCACAGCTCGAAGCCTGGAGCCTGCTTCTGATTCTGTGTCTTCCTCTCTCTCTGGCCCTCCCCTGCTCTCTCTCTGTCTCTCAAAATGAAATAAGTGTAAATTTTTTTTAAATATGGAGGCACATTTATATATATATATATATATATATATATATATGCACATTTTTATTAGAGTTAGGGGGAAAATTAGGGGGAAAACAATCAGTCCAAGTATTTATCCAGAAAGTAACTACCCCTTATTAAGTATCTATACTGTATAAATGTTAATCTTCCCTCCAAACACTGCAAGTTTATGTATTATTCATATTTCTCAAATTAAAAAACAGAGATTTAATAAATATAAGTGACAACTTATAGTTATATCACCGTTAAGTAGACAATTTGACATTGCATCTTGAACTCCTAGATGGGTTCCCTAAAGCCTCTGCTCTACAGAGGTTCTGCTCATATAACCTAAAATCTCTACTTCGGTCGCATTGTAGATGTGCAGAACATATGGTGTATTTAGTTGTATCTAGTCATAGGGCTTTCCCGGCAGGGCAAAGTTGCCATCAATAAAGACCTAGAGTGCTTTTCTTAGTATCTGCTCCTTTACCTCACCCTTTTGTCTGGACAAACTAGAGAAAGGCAGATCCAGGTGGGATTGCTGGGTCCTGTGTTAGTGTGTAACAAGCTAAGAAGGCAAGTATTCATTATAGCTTCCAATTTAGTACTTCCAACAGAGCCCAGAATATCCATATCCAAGTCAATTTTAACCTGTTTCCAGCTCAGCTACCCGGCCTCCTACAGTTGGCTAGAAACATACTTATGCTCATTTAATTTATGTATACATGTACATGTACACACACACACACACACACGTATATTTATAATCTCCATAATAACTTGATATTTTTGTCAATCAGACTTTTAGTCATATTCTATCCCAAATTTGGGCATTTTGAGGAGCCCAATACTTTAACATCTACATCTTATATTTTATCTGGAAAATTACTATCACATAATTTTTATCGTGATGGCATTTGATTGTGTCCTACCCTCCTCTACTGTTTCTAGATATATGGTCATTGAAATTACAGCACCTCAGCTAAATAATGACCTGGGCAGTGGATAGGAAGTGGATTATCAAAACCCTCCTTTTCCTTATGAAATTTAGCAGTTACATGTTTGTAAAATTTGTCCAATGTAAATTGAATTTACATAAACATTTTTACTCTTAGGATTCAGTGCTCGTCCACCCTCCTGTTGCCACTTGCTTTTACTAGATAGTGTTGAATCAAATGAAGGCCTGTGGATGAGAAGGGGCTATTGGCACCAGTTACATTTTGCTAGTCGACAAAGGACCTGGAGCATCCTGGGAAGACTGAGAGCATTAGGAAACCCAATGAGTGAGGAAATGCTGACTATCTAATTTCTTCCATCAGCCCTTCTAAACAGGGGCTCGATGAGAGAATTACATCCTGAATCTCTAAGTGGCATCTGTATTGCCTGAGGAGTTTCCTTCTCTCCTACACATCTAAGTATGATGCCATCTAAGAAACATCCTTGAGTGAATTGAGACAATAGGCACCAGAATCATTTTCTGAATTGTGCAGGTTAGATGAGGAATCCCAACTGAGGAGGTGAGGAAAGATATAGTGTATGTCTATTAACCTGTCACTCTCAAAAAATATATGGAGACAAGATCATTTGAGCAGCAAACACTGACCTGCAATTTAGGGGCAAGTGGAGAGAATCCATTTCTTCCAATCTAAACTAGGTTTTGTTTTTTCTCATGCTCTCATATAGTTTCTTTGTTTCTTTGTTTGTTTGTTTGTTTGTTTGTTTAAATTCAAGTTAGTTAGCAGACAGTGTAGTATTAGTTTCAGGAGTAGAACCTAGGGATTCATCACTTACATACAACACCCAGTGCGCATCCCAATAAGTGCTCTCCTTAATGCCCATCACACATTTAGCCCGTCCCCCCACCCACCTCCCCTCCAGCAACCTTCAGTTTGTTCTCTGTATTTAAGAGTCTCTTATGGTTTGCCTCCCTCACTCTTTTTATCTTATTTTTCCTTCCCTTTCCCTACGTTCATCTGTTTTGTTTCTTAAATTCCAAATGAGTGAAGTTGTCTTTCTCTGACTGACTTATTTCGCTTAGCATCATACACTCCAGTTCCACGCATGTTGTCGTAAATGGCAAGATTTCATTCTTTTTGATCACCGGGTAATCTTCCATTGTAAATTTATACCACATCTTCTTTACCCATGCATTAGTCGATGGACATTTGAGACTTTTACTCCTAGGAAGGTCACTTAATAGGTTTTCCCATTCTGGATACTGTCTTTTCTCCTATTAAAGAAATGCCCACATAGATGTATTATCATATAAATGTGGCCAATAAAGGTGGTATACTGGGCCCATTGGTCACTATCAGTGATGCTGAGGTTATTGTGATATAAATATATATATATATATATATATATATATATATATAGAGAGAGAGAGAGAGAGAGAGAGAGAGAGAGAGAGAAAAGAGAACTTTGGTAGGCAAAGACTTTACAGGTGAAAAATTATCATAAAACAACATAGCATTTTTTTGGAGCTACAGATTGAGATGTACCCAGAACAGATTGCTTTCTCATGATGAGAAAAGGTCAGAATTGTGATAGTTCTGATTATTTCCCTTTTGTGCCACAGCAGATTTACAAGTTTTATTAGGGTAAGTGTGATAAATAGCAAAACAATAGGAACAATTGATCCTAGGTTTGGAGAAGAAGACATATCATTTCAAGTTTCTAAATCATCTTTATTAACCACTTGACCTTAGACAAATCCCTCAATTCCTCTGAGCCTCAGCTTCTAGAACTATAAATTATGAACCCTTGATCTCAAGGATTATGGTAAAAGTCAAGAGATGAGATATAAACCGGTCCTATGTATGTTCTAAAAAACAATAATGAAGTCTACCAAGAATTGCTGAGTAAAGTGAGAGTATTTTAATTTATTTGTATTTTATGATTTACAGACATGTTATGCATTTCTCTACTTGATCTTCACCAAAAGGCCAGGAAGCAATTTTTTTTATCTGTTTCTCAAAACACCACCTCGACAGAAGCTGAGGAACATCATGTGATATGCCAGAGGTCAGAAAACAAACACATAATTGAGCCTGGACCCCTCTTGTCTGCCTGATTCTAAAGTCCACTTTTTATCGTTTCTACCCTATATATTCCATTAGTCTTCTAATTTTATCATGCCTCCATCGATTGAACTTCTGCTAAGCACTGGCATCAGAAAGTAGACTGTGAGGGCCACCAACTAAAATACAGAGTGAAGAACGAAGGCAGAATCTTGGAACCACAATGTTCTGTCAAAGTCATCGGGTGAACTCCTTGCCTATGTAAAGCTCACCAAACCATTCCAGACACATTGTCAGGCATGGAATTAACTGCTCTAACTCCTCTGCTTAACCGTGCTTGCTACCCCCAGAGTTCCTCCTTACATCATTTGAACTCCCTCCAGCTGCAATTTATGCCCTTCTTCTCTTATTCTTGCCTCATCAGAGAAGGAGAACAGCTGGTCACCATCCTCTCTATAATCACACTTGGGATAATGAAGGCGGTTATGGAGTCACTCTTCAACAATTTCAGTCCAGGTCTTGCTACACAGACCTATTTACTGGAGGAACTGACAAAGATGGCAAGTGGAGGAAAATACATTTAAAACATATTCACACCTAGTAAAATACTGAGTAGGAAAACTGATTTAGAGCGAATATTGTTCCTCATTATTTTCCCGTGGCTCGTGTTCTGCAATTGTTTAAAATCTGAAGCCCATTCCATAATGGCTAATGATATGATTTTTCATACAATTTGGGTCTGGCTTTATCTGAGTTTGAGATAATTAAGTCAGGAAATCCAAGGTGGAAAAAAAAGGGGGGGGGGGCGAGTTAGACAGGGGCCAGCAGGATATTTGATCCAAGGCACATGTGTCTGAAATTAAATTTGGGAGTTAGACTGTGCTATCCTTAAATCAAGACAGCAAATGAAGGGGAACCTTCTGTGTGCTAAGAAAAGGGAATATGTAGGCTGCTGCCTTGTGGGAATTGCAGCGAACAGGGATAATTCCCAGAAACTACCCAGATTGACGGAGCGGCTGTTTGGCACACTAGAGTGAGGGAACGAGAATGGAAGGCTCCCTATAATTACCTTGTCCAAGTTCCTGAGAGATCACCTGTGTGCCCAGTGGATTTAGGCAGGTACAGCTGCAGGAGTGTGCAGGAAATAAGACATTGCTTAAATGGCGTGATTTTTAAGGAGAGCAAGCCCTCCGGTTAGAAATCATTTGGATGCATATTGTTTCATTCATTCTAGATTTAGTTTTTGATACTTTAAAAGAGTTGATGCATCTCAGCATCCTCACTTGAAAAGTATTATTCTCCATTAGCAAACAAGTCAGCTAATGTCATCCTGAAAGCATGATTCTGCAAGAATAGGAATGACATGCCAGCTCCATTTGTGACTCCAGACAAGGTGGGAGAATGGTCAGACAATTCATTCATTCACTTATTCATTCACCCAATCAGCCATCAGTAAAATGGGAATAAACACAGTATCCACCTCTGGCTAGGCTTTATAAGATCTTGAGCTTGCCTACTTATATAATCTCATCTCCTCCTACCTCCCCTTTCATTATGTTTCAGGCATACTGATTTTTGCTGTCTCTTGGTCAAGCCAAGCTCATTCCTTGGTGCATCTGGACTGTTTTCCTCTGTGTTCCCTCCCCCTAGATCTTTCCATGGCTGTATCTTCATGAACATTCAAATATCACCTTGCTTTTCTTCCCTGACCATGGATCTAAACGTGTTATGTTGACACTTTCATTCCTTTATTATTATTTTCTATCTTGTTACTCCATTTTTATTTTATTTTTTCATGGAATTTGTTTTTTAACTTTTGCAATACAAGTACCTATAACAGTGTTTGGCACATCTATGGACTCATTAAATATTAGTTTACCTCAGGTATTTATGTGTTTATTATTTTCCCCTTCCCACTAGAGTGTACTTTTCATGAAGACAGAACTCTTTTATTTTTTCATGTTCACTGCAGCTTACCCAACATTAGAGCAGTGCTTGGAAGAAAGTAACACCTCAATAATTATTTGCTAAATCTTGTTTGTGGTAGGCATTCACATGTGAACAATGTAAGTGCAGTGTAGAACGGTAGATGGTGTGATTTTTCTCTTGTTTTTTCTTTTGTTTAAATGTCTTTTATTCTCATGCATCTAAGATAGGGAGCCTCAAGCTCACAGAGAGGAAGTAGATTCACCATTCTACGTTCATGTTGAGGAGTAGCTGACTGTACAAGTCAGCCCTGACTACTGCAGCCCAGGTAACCCTCTTTCTTCTTGAACTATTTCACCACCACTAGTATAAACAAGACGTGGTTCACTAGAGGTAGAAATAGAGGCTATACTTGAAGTCAGTGCTAGAGAAGCAGTTATAAATATGCAAAAGGTTCTGAAACGTTGGAGGAGGAGTCAGAGGAGGATGCAGGTGAAGTATGTGAAGTCAGAGTCAAAGGAATGTTAGTAGCAATGTTGTCGGTGACATATAATAAAAACCCGCCAAGACCTGCAGCTATAGGAAGCAAATAAATTCAAAAGGAGAGATCAAATTGATTTTGGCAGATAAAGCCTTCTGGAATATAATCCCTCTTAAAGATCCAGAAGTTCCTTTACCAGCCCTTCTTTGTCTATCTAAAAGGAGCCAGATGTTTCTGACATGTAGACTCTATTATCTAATTAGATGTGGTTGCTTATTTTACAAAAGTTAGTCTTCTGAATATTAAGCAACTACAAAATCAGAGTCAAACATAGTTAAAGAAAATAAAAATTATATGTACTATATATATAATGCATATATATAATTATATATGTATATAAAACACTGTGTCATCTGTAATATTATTATCACAAGTTATCATTATACAGAAAAATATTTCTTTAATGTCAATCTCCACCATTAGACTGCAAAAATGTCAGGGACATATTTTAATCACTATTTATTCCTTGACTAACTAAAGTTGATTCAGCAAATATTTATTGAGTGTTTTGTATGACAGTTTACCATGATAATTGGGTAAACACAGTCTCTGTGCCACAGAGTTTGTGTTTTTGTTGAAGGAGGTAAAATGAAATAATACAGGATGATATTAGTTATTGATAAGTGTCTCATAGAAACTAAGAAGCCCTGACATGATCATGACTGGGCAAATGACAGTGACACCACTGAAGATAAGATTGAGATTTGGCCTCAGCAGAATTTAAGTTGAGACTTAAAGGTTGAAAAGAAACCAGAAAGACTGCTCCAATCCTGAAGACAAGGGCAAATACACTCTAAAGCACAAATGAGCTTGACCTGGTCAAGCAACTGTAAGGAGAACTTGACTGCAGCCTAGTGAGCAAAGAAAAAAAACAGTAGCAGATGACATTAGAGAGGTGGCCAAAGAAAAAGTCATGCTCAGTTTTGTAAGCTATTATTAGGAAGTTTGGATTTTATTCTAAGCACACTGGGAGTTTTTGAGCAAGGGAGAATTTTATATGATTCACATTTTTCAAAAGATTCATCTAATTAAAATAGAAGACATTATAGGAAGGTCAGATGGAAAGACCAGTTTTGGAGGTGACCAGGTAAGGGATAAGAATGGTTTTAACTTGGAGATGCAGAGAAGATGGAGATAATACCTGTGGAACATGCGGAGAGGTTAGATGTAGGAATATGGCTAACTACTAGGTTTTGACTTGAGCATCTGGTTTGATGGTGATGTCATTTATTTATATGCTAAAGACTGACTTGAGTGAGAAACAGGTTGTGACTTGAGAGAAACAGTTATTAATAGCATTCTTAATAAATTTCAGAGTTCACTGTATATAGTTATCTTCATATGTATATGAAGCTGAGAGCAAGATTGGGCCAGACATATATAATTGGGAGCCCTAAGTGTGTAGTTAATATTTAAAGCCATTGACTTGGAGATGGCACCCACAGAGAAAGTGGAAAGATTGAAGATAGTAAAACCTAGAACCAATATTGAGAAAAACAAATATTTGGAGGTCAGATAAAAATAAGGAACATATAAAAATTTATAACCAGGAATTACCAATTGGATAAAAGGAGAGCTGTAAGAATGTGGGATCAAAGAAACTGAGAGAATCTTTCAAAAACAGGAGTATTTACTTCCATTGAATAAGCTAAAAATGTGTAAAAGACTGAGGACAGATATTATGGGGTTTTTGTTAGTTTTCAGGTCATTGTTGTCTTGATAAGTACATTTCAATAGATCGGTGAACACCTAGATACATCTGAATCAAAGTACTGAATGTTAAAGACAAATAAGCAATCCTAAAAGTGCTCAGAGAGAAACGATTGATTTGCTTGAAAATAAATGAAGGATGATTAATTATACTTAGAGCTGAATTTTCAGAAGCAGCATTAGAATCCTGAATTCAAAGAATAATATCTACAAAGTTAGTAGAGAATCCAACTGTAGTGAAACTATCACTTAAGAACAAGGGCTAACCACCCACCCACTAGTATAGCTACTATAATTAACAAGTTTTGGTAAGGATATGGAGAAATAAAAACATTTGTGTACTGTTGGTGGAAATGCACAATGGAAACAGTATAGTGGTTCCCCTAAAAATTAAAAACGGAATCATCATATGATCTAACAATTTCATTTTTGGGTATATACCCAGGAAAACTGAAAGCAGGAACTCAAATAGATATTTGTATATCCATGTTCATAACAGCATTATATGCAATGGCCCAAAGTTGGAAACAATCTTAGGTGTCCATCCACAGATGGATAGATAAATAAAATATTGTATGTATATAACACATTTTGTTTATACATCCTCTTATATATATTTTTTACCACAATTAAAATTTTTAAAAATAATTTTGACCCTTCTGGACCTCCAGGATCCAGGATCCCCAAGGGTCTACAGGCCAAACTTTAAGAACTTCCAGTATAAAATATTCCTAATATGAAATATTAAATCCAATGTTGACCCTAATACTTATGTGACACAATCATGTGCAGTGGACTCTCCCATGTGTTTTCAACATTCTATTCCTTTAAACATTCATAACAACTTGATAATGTGCCATTGTTCCACCCTTCTCCCCATTTCATAAACCCCTCATCTTCTGGGAATACAACCCATGCTGTATGTAAAATAAAGCATGGTAGCCTGTAAGTAAGTTCGCCAGACTGACCATAAGCAGAACTGAAAGAACCTTGTCTAACCCTCTTGAGCTAACTGGTATCAAAATCTTTCCTAATGATTAATACCTTCCTTTTATCAGCCCTTAAAATTTTAATTTGTCCATTTCCCTTCATTTAAAAAAATTTTAATGTTCATTTATTTTTGAGAAAGAAAGAGAAACAGAGCACAAGTTGGGGAGGGGCAGAGAGAGAGGAAGACACAATTCAATGCAGGCTCCTGGTTCCGAGCTGTCAGCAGAGAGTCTGATGTGTGGCTTGAACCATGAACCTTGAGATCATGACCTGAGCCAAAATTGGAGGCTTAACCTACTGAGCCACCCAGCGTCCCTACCTTAATTGTGCTGTAGGCATGGCATCAGGGTCTTTGTTGTTTGTTGGCATTACCCTTCCATTGCTCTAAGAACTCATCACTTCTTTGTAATACCACTGAGTCTTCACTCCTTCCCTGCTCAGATTGGTCGGTTTGTTTTTTTTGTTTTGTGTTTGTTTTTGGGTGTTTTTTTTTTTTTTTTTTGGTATCACTTCCAGTGGTCACACTTGTGGAAGCTGAAAAAACACCCACACACCATCTTTATATTACAATTCCTCTAAGAATAGCCTGGTCTTTTTTTTTATAAGTATTGCTAATGTTTAAAAATACTTATTTATTTCCCTCTTTCATGTTTTCCTTTAATTTTTTAATGTTTATTTATTTTTAAGACACAGAGAGGGACAGAGTATGAGTGGGGGAGGGGAAGAGAAAGAGAAGACACAGAAGCTGAAGCAGGCTCCAGGCTCTGAGCTGTCAGCACAGAACCCAATGTAGAGCTTGAACTCATGAGCCATGAGATCATGACCCAAGCTAAAGCAGAACACTCAACCGACTGTGCCCCCGGGGATCCTAAAGTCTGGGTGGGAAGACAACTGGGGGGTGGCTTTAAACATCCTGACCAGATGAATGTGAACACTACCATGTCTATTCTAGCTGGCACACAGAGTAAAATATATAAGCTTGATATTTTACAAATACTCAAGGATGAAATTTTTAAGATCTTTTAACGTTTTTCTTTTTTTTTTTTTTGAAGAGAGGGGCAGAGGGAGAATCTCAAGCAGGCTCCACACTCAGTGTGTAGCCCAACTCAGGGCTTGATCCCACAACCCTGGGATCATGACCTGAGCCGAAATCAAGAGTCAGGCTCTCAACTGACTGAGCCACACAAGTGCCCCATCAAGGATGGAATCTTCTGCGGTTTTAGTGCAATATCTTACAGATGTGGACATTTAATAACATTGAGCTCCTAGTGCTGTATAGATTCTAAAAGACTTGCTCAGTTTTGCTCAAAGTACTGTCCTCAACCCACTGCATCACCTGCGTGAACATCATCATTTGTTAAAAATAGAAATTTTTGGCTATAATTTTCCAGAGATACGGATTGAATAGATCTGAGGTGGAGTTCATAAACTTACCTTTTTAAAAGTCTCCTCATGCCATCCTTAGGTGGAATTTTTAGTACTTTGAGTACAACTGATCCAGAGGATAAAGGATATGACTTTTGCAGGTCATAATGACACTAGAAACTCTCATTTACCAGGAAGCATTCTATGTGTATGAAAATGCAGTCTTGCTAGGTGGCAGAATCAGGTGAAGTGAGGCACACTTCCTCTGTCTTTTAGCTGCATACAAAATGCCTAAATTATCGGATATCTGTAATGGAAAAATGAGAATGTTTTTGAATTGTCTCTTCTAGTGCTTTGAATCAACCTATCTGCAAGATTCTGTGAGTTGACTCTAAGGCACTTAATAAACATATGTTGATTAACCAATCACCAACAGTTGTGCAGGAGCTTTCTAAATTATTTCCAAAATATTGGCTACAAGGAGGTTTAATAGTAGATGGGAAATATCCCAAGAATCAGGGCCCATTGTGATGGAAAGCTGATCTCTCAAGTATCAAAAGACACTGTGACCACTCCAATGACTTTTGGCCACAAGAAGGAAACATTAATTGTGGCTACAGGGAAGCTTCCCACCCTTCCAGCCTGCCAACAGAGGGATACACGAACACTTCATTCCCAGTGGAGTTCAAGACAATGGAGCCACAGTGGTTTTTCCAGAAAGGGTTAGAAAACTCTCATTAAAGTGAAATCATGTTGAAATGTTGAAATGCTCTTGGGGAGGTGAACTAAAGTAAATAGAAAAATGAAACAAATCTGTGAAATAGACAAAATAGCAACCACCACCACCTTTGAGGTGTCAATTTGTAAAATGTGAGTCATGGTAAATATAACCAGTCTCTATTTTTCTCCGTTAGCCGTACCCTATCATTCTAGTAGATTAATAGTAAAATTATAGTTGACCAAAGAAACCTGGTTATTGGAGGCTTCTCACTTCCATTTTCTAATCTGCATTATATTCTGTTACAGAAGCAAGTTCATTGAGTTATTGGGCTGAGGGCAGGCAAACACTATTGATCATCTTCTCTTTGAGCATTTGAGGATTGATAGTTTTCAAACAGAATCCCACAGTCTACTGAATGATGACAGTGTCCTCATAGCTCTAATTAAATATAACACATTTTAGTTATAACTGAAAATAGTAAGGACAATGGCACTTACACCAAAATTGTGCAATCTAAGGTTATATATGCATTTACTTTGTACTAGTGCATAAGTTCTGGAACCAGACTGCCATGGTTCATATCCAGTCTCTTCCACCTATTAAATGTGAGGGAAAGTCACTTAACCTCTCTGTGTTTCAGTTTCCTCATCTGTAAAATCTGGATAATATTACGTACCACATAGGGTGATGGTGAGGATGTAATGAATTGATACATGTAAATCTCTTAAATGGTGCTTGCCCTATAGCAAGAGTGATATGTGTTCGTTATTATTACATGATTGCCCATCAGAAAGATGCTCACATCCCCACCAAGGGCCTAGGTTCAAAACGGTGTAGGCTACATCTTCTGTAAGAATTCAAAAGAGGGGAAGAATCACTGTGGGCCTCAATAATAATAGTCTCCACTCTCAACTTTGCGGTAGCCATCAATGAAATGAGGAAGAAAGTACCTGCCCTGCCAGCATCTCAGAGAAATTTTGATAATTAAATGAAATGGTGATTGGGAAGAGTTTTATGAATTTATAAAACATGGTAACTATGTAATTTAGAAGCATTATTATTATTGTCATTTTGTAAGAAGCCTCAAGGAGTTGGAAGACTTTGAAGGAGGAGCTACAAAAGGAATTTTCCTCCTGCAGGTGGTGGCAAGGTGCCCAAATGCACCCCAGTCGTCTGCACTGTATCAGTGAACAGGCTGAAACTCACTCTTTTTTTTTTAATTTTTGTAATTCACTCTTTTTTGTAATTCTTTTTATTTTGTAATATACTCTTCTTTGATGATAAAAATCAAAGAAGAACAAGAGGGAGAAAGAGAACTCAGCCGCCCAAATATGAATCAAAATTATTTTCACTGACTCTACTGCCAGCATCCAGGATATGAAACTGTCATCTGTTGGATTCCTGAGCTGCCTGTCAAATCCCTTAGGATTGTGGGAGCTAGTCCTCTATTTCACTAGGAGCCTCTGAGTGTTACAGTGTAGTAGGTTGCCTAGTAATTCCTGCATTCTTCTCCTCCTAAAATATCTCAAATGTCAAAGGAAAACAGCATTTTAATACAATTCCCTCTAACAAAAAAGAAAGTGATTATGTATATGATGTATGTGTGATATTTCTTTTTGATAAAACTTAACTCCCATTGTTTCTTTCGGTGTAAGTTTTTATTTGTCATAAATGTAGTGCAGTTAGGTATTGAGTTCCCTTGGGTTTTTTTATATCATCAGGTTCTGATTAAAAGCATTAAGTTGTGAGGTGCCTGGGTGGCTCGGTCGGTGAAGTGTCTGACTTCAGCTTGGGTCGTGATCTCAAGGTGTGTGGGTTTAAGCCCCACGTTGGGCTCTGTACTGATAGCTCAGAGCCTGGAACCTGCTTTGGATTCTGTGTCTCCCTCTCTCTCTGCCCCTGCCCCGCTCATTCTCTCTCTCTCTCTCTCTCTCTCTCTCTCTCTCTCTCTCTCTTTCTTTTTCTCTCCCTCTCTCTCTGTCTCAAAAATAAACATTAGTAAAATAAAATAAATAAAAGCATTAAGTTGTTTACAAAACATATGAATATATGGGAGGAAGGAAAAAAGAGAGAGGGAAACAAACCATTGAGACTCTTAAAATAGAGAATAAACTGAGGATTGATGGAGAAAGGTGGGTGGGGGATGGGCTAGATGGGTAACGAGTATTAGGAGGGCATTTGTTGGGATGAACACTGGATATCATATGGAAGTCGCGAATCACTGAATTCTACTCCTGAAACTGATATTATACTGTATTTTAACTAACTAGAATTTAGTTCATTCTTAACTAAAATTTAAAAAAAAAATTTAAAGAAAGGGGGAAAAGCATTAAGTTCTTTTATTAAATGAAAAATTTAATCACACATTTTAGGGTTGCTAATTGAAAGCCCTTTCCAGACTCATAGATGAGCCAATGCACTGGAGGAAGAGTAAGAAACTGAGGTGAAACCCCAAGTAGAGATTGCTTTGAATAGAAACTTTGTAACTCCCCTGGCACTGTTTTACTGAGCCATCCTCACAGGTGTGATCTGGAACCATTGTTTTTAATAACTTCAACAGCTATTTTAAAGAACCTTACTTACTCTTCTGAGAAGTTTTGGAATGACATGTGGGTATCATTGCTTTCTGCTACTGTGTTCTGTACTCAATTTCTTTTGGTCATCAGGGGCAAGAAAAAAACCTAAATGAAGATCTAAATTTTTAAGGCATTTAACAATCTATTAAGCAGGGAGTCAAAGTTTCCCAGGGCACAAACTATTCCACAGATGTAGGCTGGATGCTTTAGGAGGTGAGATATACCACATTAACAGACTGGGTTTAGACACCTTTGGACAGCAAACAGGTTTCAGAATCAGAAAAAAAATGAGGTTTAGTTCCAAACTCCCATCAGTCTTTGTTCTCACTAACCATGGGTTTCCTAATCTCTTAACCAGAGTATAAAAGATTCTGACATCATAGCGTTGTGTAGAGGTTAAATGAGGAAATGTATGTCAAAATGACTTCTAGACTCCAAAACAGTTTAAAGGAAAAACTTTATTTTCCTGGGTACACAAGTCATCAGGAAACCTAACTGTACCACTTCTGGAAACTGTGTGATATTGTGTGTAACGTTTCTCACATGGTGAGACATGATATGTCTATAAAGGTTAAGAGCTCCATCTCTGGAATTTTGAAAGACCTCAGTACAACACATCAAGGGTTCTGGTTTCATGTCAGAGTCTCCTATTAGAACCTCTACCTGGATTTGGAAATCACTTACTCTCTAAAGTTTCTACTTTTGCTTCACTTTGGGTCTGTGATGACAGTTTTTTTCTCGATCATGCTTGCTCAGAAATGCAATCAATAAGATTTTTAAAATATCGTATTTTTGAACACTTTATTGGTTTTATTGGGATGGTCATTCATGGTGGATAGACAGACTACCAGACAATGGAAATGAAAGTCTGCCATAAGTCATAACTCAATAACAGCACACCTGCTTGTGCAGAGATCTATAAAAATTTACATCTATATAATTTGAAATAATCAGTATTTTACTATTCAGTGGCTGATAATTGACTTTATTGAAAGACACTTATTCTAAATCACATGTTCTAAATACACTTTCCCTTAGTGTATTACTGTTGTATTCTGAATCATGATCTCCTTTATTCCAAAGTCACATCTTTAAGACTAAAATGTATCTGTTATTTAATTACCCTGAAAACTTCAGTTACTATTTTACCATAGACTATATATAATTGGAGGGGGGTGGGGGGGCATATGGGTGGCTCAGTCAGTTAAGTGGCCAACTCTTGATTTCAGCTAAGGTCATGATCTCACGGTTTGTGAGACTGAGTCCCGCATTGGGCCCAGGGCTGACAGCTTGGAGCCTTCTTGAGATTCTCCTCTCCCTCTCTCTCTCTTTCTGCCCCTCCCCTCTCACACACACTGTCTTTCTCACTCTCTCTCTCTAAAAATAAGTAAATAAACTTTAAAAAAAAAAAAACAAAGAAAGAATTGGTCCAATAAAAACTGAGGGATGAGCAAAGTGGGGAGGTAGGGTTCAGAATGAGCTTGTCACATTAGGAAACCATCAATCAAACAAAAAGGCAACCTACTGAATGGGAGATGATATTTTCAAATGATACTTTTGATAAAGGGTTAATATCAAAAATACATAAAGAGCTTATACAACTCAATACCAAAATCTTGGTTAATTTCTTATTATTGCTTTTCTATTTTATATAAGCTGCTTTGCTAAATATGAGAATGACTTTATACACTCTATGTCTTTGAGTGTTTTTGCATATTTAATCAGAATTTCATTATCTCTGCTTTAAATATTTGGTACAAAGATGAATGTTACATATTTTTAAGTTTGATTTGCATTATAACTCAGGGCAAAAGTAAAATTCCAGAAAGTTATATTCCTAAATGTTTATAACTGATATGGGAAATAACATGAGAGACATCTTTTTCATAAACCCATCCACCCTTCTAGTCAACAGAGTAAAGAATCCCTTTATGGGCCACCAGAAAGACTGTACCTTTTCATGTCACTTCTCAGCTTCCTGTCATGTCATTCCCACAGAGAACCACAGCAGACATGTGCTAATGAAAAAAATCTGAAACACATTTGCTCTTCTGTTTTCCAATGAAATTAATGGGCACTGAATGACAATTTTCCATGTCCCTAATCTTTATCATGCCAGGAGTTAGCGCATGTCATTGTCAATGTCGCTTTTTAAACTCCTGGGCAGATATGTTGGCTGAGGATGACGAGAAAAGTGATTTCCAATAAATGAGATGCCTGTCGGAGGAAGAATAGATATCATGGACAGGTGGGTTCTGAGGGCCTCTGTGGCAAAGCTGTTAGCTGACTTCCAAAATTATCTCTGCATTTTATAGTTATTCAGCAAATCTCTTCTCACAATAAATAGATCCCCTGTGCTGCTTTAAAAGGCCATGGCATTCATTTCATTCCATTTCACGGAACAGGAGCAGCTTGTTGATTAGATGAAAAAGAAGTTATCCCTGCAATCGTCTGCTTTTCACCCTCCATTTATAAGGTGATTGGAAATTTCATAGTAATGATCTCTTAGTACATTTTTTCTGACATTACTTTTAGAGTCTATTGGGTAGCAACTTTTTTGTTCCCTCAAGGAAATCAATTTGGGGTAGTTGTTTACTATACATCACAATACACAAGCTTTGAAATTTACTACAAACAAGACCTCACTAGATTTCTTTTCTTTCCCTCCCCTTTGGCAGTTTGCCGACAATAAATGGCTTTCAACTCCCTAATGGACATTTTTTTCTAGTCTACTACCACTAGAGCTTTATGTCATCCTGAAGCTATCAGGGAAATCCAAAATAGAAGATTTTATTTTATCCAACCTGTCATAGTCTGTTTCTGGACCCAGGGGGGCTTTTATGTGTGTGGGAGGGGGTGGAGAGGGGGGTGGACTTTAACTCCATTTTGAATAGAAATCCAAGACCAAGCTTCTGAGAAAATCCCTGACAAATGTTTCTAGTTGGGAGAATTGATAGCTTGCCTTTAATAAGAGGAGTTTACCTCCATATCTTTTTAAGATGCTATCTTGTCATATAAGGCAGTCAAGACAGTATGTTAAAGAATACTAGCCCTAAACTGTTAACTACTTGACATGGCTCATTCCTCTGCTGACCTGCTGTGGCTGTTAATAGCCAAACAGCAGCTACTGGTGTGAAAGATTAAACCATAAGGACAGAAAAAAAAATCTATACCCATGATTTCTTCATTTAAAACCTGTCAGGAATGGTATTGGACCAAATTTCCTAAGATGGACCAGATGCTCTGCACATATAATTAAACTTGTTCATATTTTTTATGCTCACTCTCTGTCTGTCTCTCTCATTATAAATTATATATACTATATGTGCTTTTAATAGATATGGTATGATATGATATGATATTACATAATAGGAATAATTGCTTTAAGATTAGTTCTGATTTGGACTTCCTTAGTGTAAACATATTTCTTCTCCTTTACATTATATACACAGCATACTGAATGAATTTAATTTCAAAATGTTCAATGCCCTTTAAACACAGGAAATAAGCTTGCTATCTATTCTTTTTTCATAAATATGGCATCTTACACCCACAAAAGTAAAGGCAATGTGGTGTACAACAAAGCATTGCTATTTATTCAAATTGTAAAATGGACTGCTAAAAAGATTGAAGGGCTGGATAAAACTACCAACTTATATTGTTTTTCATAAATACGTTGATACTCCAAAAATAATAGATTGTATCTATCAGTAAAATCTACTGGTTTATAATAATTTACTATTTTATTTTATTTTATTTTATTTTATTTTATTTTATCTTATCTTATTTTATTTTATATTTTATTTTTTAAAATTTACATCCAAATTAGTTAACATATAGTGCAACAATGATTTCAGGGGTAGATTCCTTAATGCCTCTTACCCTTTTAGCTCATCTCCCCTCCCACAACCCCTCCAGCAACCCTCAGTTTGTTCTCCATATTTATGAGTCTCTTGTTTTGTCCCCCTCCCTGTTTTTATATTATTTTTGTTTCCCTTCCCTTATGTTCATCTGTTTTGTCTCTTCAAGTCCTCATATGAGTGAAGTCATATGATTTTTGTCTTTCTCTGACTGACTAATTTCACTTAGCATAATAATCTCCAGTTCCATCCACGTAGTTGCAAATAGCAAGATTTCATTCTTTTCGATTGCTGAGTAATACTCCATTGTATATATGCACCACATCTTCTTTATCCATTCATCCACCGATGGACATTTGGGCTCTTTCCATATTTTGGCTATTGTTGATAGTGCTACTATAAACATGGGGGTGCATGAGTCCCTTCGAAACAGCACACCTGTATCCCATGGATAAATGCCTAGTAGTGCAATTGCTGCATCATAGGGTAGTACTATTTTTTTTTTTGAGGAACCTTCATACTGTTTTCCAGAGTGGCTGCACAAGCTTGCATTCCCACCAACAATGCAAAAGAGTTCCTCTTTCTCCACATCCTCGCCAACATCTGTTGTTGCCTGAGTTGTTAATGTTAACCATTCTGACAGATATAAGGTGCTATCCCATTGTGGTTTTGATTTGTATTTTGCTGATGATGAGTGATGTTGAGCATTTTTTCATGTGTCGGTTGGATATCTGGATGTCTTCCTTGGAGAAGTGTCTATTCATGTCTTTTTCCCATTTCTACACTGGATTATTTGTTTTTTGGGTGTTGAGTTTGATAAGTTCTTTATAGATTTTGGATACTAACCCTTTATCTGATATGTCATTTGCAAATATCTTGTCCCATTCCATCAGTTGCCTTTTAGTTTTGTTGATTGTTTCCTTCACCATGCAGAAGATTTTTAGTTTGATGAGGTCCCAGTAGTTCATTTTTGCTTTTGGTTCCCTTGCCTCCAGAGACATGTTGGGGAAGAAGTTGCTGTGGCCAAGATCAGAGAGGTTTTTGTGTGCTTTCTCCTCGAGGATTTTGATGGCTTCCTGTCTTACATTGAGGTTTTTCATCCATTTTGAGTTTATTTTTGTGTCTGGTATAAGAAAGTGGTCCAGTTCATTCTTTTGCATGTTGCTATCCAGTTTTCCCAGCACCACTTGCTGAAGACTGTCTTTATTCCATTGGTATTCTTTCCTGCTTTGTCAAGGATTAGTTGGCCATACGTTTGTGGGTCCATTTCTGGGTTCTCTATTCTATTCCATTGATCTGAATGTCTGTTCTTGTGCCAGTACCATACTGTCTTGATGATTACAGCTTTTTAGTATAGCTTGAAGTCTGGGATTGTGATGCCTCCTACTTTGGTTTTCTTTTTCAAGATTACTTTGGCTATTCGGGGTCTTTTCTGGTTCCATACAAATTTTAGGATTATTTGTTCTAGCTCTGTGAAGAATGCTGGTGTTATTTTGATAGGGATTGCATTGAATATGTAGAATTTTGGGGGTATTATCGACATTTTAACAATATTAGTTCTTCCTATCCAGGAGCATGGAATGTTTTTTTTCATTTTTTTGTGTGTCTTCTTCAATTTCTTTCATAAGCTTTCTATAGTTTTAAGTGTATATATTTTTCACCTCTTTGGTTAGATTTATTCCTAGGTATTTTATGGTTTTTGGTGCAACTGTAAATGGGATCGATTCCTTGATTTCTCTTTCTGTCACTTCATTGTTCGTGTATAGGAATGCAACAGATTTCTGTGTATTGATTTTATATCCTGCAACTTTACTGAATTCATGAATCAATTCTAGCAGTTTTTTGGTGGAATCTTTTGGGTTTTCCATATAGAGTATCATGTCATCTGTGAGGAGTGAAAATTTGACCTCCTCCTGGCCAATTTGGATGCCTTTTATTTCTTTGTGTTGTCTGATTGCAGAGGCTAAGACTTCCAATACTATGTTGAATAACAGTGGTGAGAGTGGACATCCCTGTCTTGTTCCTGACCTTAGGGGGAAAACTCTGTTTTTCCCCATTGAGGATGATATTAGTGTTGGGTCGTTCATATATGGCTTTTATGATCTTGAGGTATGCTCCTTCTATCCCTACTTTCTTGAGGGTTTTTATCAAGAAAAGATGGTGTATTTTGTCAAATGCTTTCTCTGCATCTGTTGAGAGGATCATATGGTTCTTGTCCTTTCTTTTATTGATGTGATGAATCACGTTAATTGTTTTGTGGATATTGAACCAGCCCTACATCCCAGGTATAAATCCCACTTGGTTGTGGTGAATAATTTTTTTAATGTATTGTTTGATTTGGTTGGCTAATACCTTGTTGAGGATTTTTGCATCCATGTTTATCAGGGAAATTGCTCTATAGTTCTTTTTAGTGGGGTCTCTGTCTGGTTTTGGAATCAAGGTAATGCTGGCTTCATAGAAAGAGTTTGGAAGTTTTCCTTCCATTTCTATTTTTTGGAAAGCTTCAAGAGAATAGGTGTTACTTCCTTAAATGTTTGGTAGAATTCCCCTGGAAAGCCATCTGGCCTTGGACTCTTGTTTTTTGGAAGATTTTTGATTACTAATTCGATTTCCTTACTGGTTATGGGTCTGTTCAAATTTTCTGTATCTTCCTGTTTCAGTTTTGGTAGTGTATATGTTTCTAGGAATTTGTCCACTTCTTCCAGATTACCCATTTTATTGACATATAATTGCTCATAATATTCTCTTATTATTTTTATTTCTGTTGTGTTGGTTGTGATCTCTCCTCTTTCAGTCTTGATTTCATGTATTTGGGTCCTTTCCTTTTTCTTCTTGATCAAACTGGCTAGTGGTTTATCAATTTTGTTAATTCTTTCAAAGAACAAGCTTCTGGTTTCATTGATCTGTTCTACTGTTTTTTTTGTTTCGATAGCATTAATTTCTGCTCTAATTTTTATTATTTCCTGTCGTCTGCAGGTTTGAGGTTTTATTTGCTGTTCTTTTTCCAGCTCCTTAAGGCATGAGGTTGGATTGTGTATCTGATATCTTTCTTCCTTCTTTAGGAAGGCCTGGATTGCTATATACTTTCCTCTTATGGCAGCCTTTGCTGCATCCCAGAGGTTTTGGGTTGTGGTGTTACCATTTTCATTGACTTCCATGTAATTTTTAATTTCCTTTTTAACTGCTTGGTTAGCCCATTCATTCTTTAGTATGATGTTCTTCAGTCTCCAAGTATTTGTTACCTTCCAAATTTTTTCTTGTGGTTGATTTTGAGTTTCATAGCGTTGTGGTCTGAAAATGTGCATGGTATGATCTTGATCTTTTTGTACTTACTTAGGGCTGATTTGTGTCCCAGTATACGGTCTATTCTGGAGAACGTTCCATGTGCACTGGAGAAGAATGTATATTCTGTTGCTTTAGGATGAAATGTTCTGAATATATCTGTTAAGTCCATCTGGTCCAGTGTGTCATTCAAAGACATTTTTTCTTTGTGGATTTTTTGATTGATGATCTGTCCATTGCTGTGAGTGGGGTGTTGAATTCTCCTACTATTAAGGTATTGCTATCGATGAGTTTATGTTTATGATTAGTTGATTTATATATTTGGGTACTCTCACATTTGGTGCATAAATGTTTACAATTGTCAGGTCTTCTTGTTCCATAGACCCCTTGATTATGATATAATGCCCTTGTTCATCCCTTGATACAGTCTTTATTTTGAAGTCTAGATTGTCTGATATGACTATGGCTACTCCGGCTTTCTTTTGTTGACCATTAGCATGATAGATGGTTCTCCATCCCCTTATTTTCAATCTGAAGGTGACTTTAGGTCTAAAGTGGGTCTCTTGTAAACGGCATATAGAAGGATCTTGTTTTCTTATCCATTCTGTTACCCTATGTCTTTTGATTGGAGCACTGAGTCCATTGACATTTAGAGTGAGTACTGAAATATATGAATTTATTGCCATTATGATGCTTGTAGAGTTGGAGTTTCTGGTGATATTCTCTGGTCCTTTCTAATCTTTTGTTGCTTTTGGTATATATATATATATATATATATATATATATATATATATATATATTCATCTTTTCTCCCCTCAGAAAGTCCCTCTTAAAATTTCTTTTAGGGCTGGTTTAGTGGTCACAAACTCCTTTAATTTTTGTTTGCCTAGGAAACTTTTTATCTCTCCTTCTATTTTGAATGACAGCCTTGCTGGATAAAGAATTCTTGGCTGCATATTTTTCTGATTCAGCACACTGAATATATCCCACCACTCCCTTCTGGCCTGCCAAGTTTCTGTGGATAGGTCTGCTGCAAACCTGATCTGTCTTCCCTTGTAATTTAGGGACATTTTTTCCCTTGGTGCTTTCATGATTCTCTCCTTGCCTGAGTATTTTGTGAATTGGACTATGATATGCCTTGTTGATGGTCAGTTGAATTTAATGGGGGTCCTCTGTGCTTCCTGGATTTTGATGTCTGTGTCTTTCTCCAGGTTAGGAAAGTTTTCTGCTTTGATTTGCCCACATAACACTTCTACCCCTATTTCTCTCTGTTCTTCTTCTGGGACCCCTATGATTCTCATGTTGTTCCTTTTTAATGAGTCACTGATATCTCTAATTCTTAAGTCGTGTTCTTTTGCCTTAATCTCCCTCTTTTTTCTGCTTTATTCTCTATAAGTTTGTCCTCTATGTTGCTCTATAATTCTATAAGTTATTCTCTATAAGTTTGTCCTCTATGTCGCTGATTCTCTGTTCTGCCTCATCCATCTTGCCGCCACTGCAACCAACCGTGATTGCAGCTCAGTTATAGAATTTTTCATTTCATTCTGGCTATGTTTTTTACTTTTTTTTATCTCTACAGAAAGGCATTCTAATCTATTTTCTACTCCAGCTAGTATTCTTATTATCGCGATTCTAAATTCTGGTTCAGATATCTTGCTTGTATCTGTGTTGGTTAAATCCCTGGCTGTTGTTTCTTCGTGCTCTTTGTTTTTGGGTGAATTCCTTCGTTTTGTCATTTTGAAGGGAGAAAAGGAATTAATGAGATAGAAAAATTGAAATTAAAAAAAATTAAAACTAAAAAAAAATTAAAATTAAAAATAAACACACACACAAAAAATCGAATAGATGATGCTAGACCCTATGTGTGTTTTGGTCTGAGTATTGAAAGTGGTTTGACAGATTAGAGAAAAAAGAATGAGGAGAGGAAAAAAAAATGAAATCATTTGAGAATTTGAAAAAATGAATACACTGAAGTAGACTAAAATGAGATGATGGGAGTAAAATAGAATTTGAAAAAATATACACAAAAGTAAAGAATATAGTAGAAAAAATCAAATAAATATACTTTTAATAAAAATTAAAAATAAATATGAATTTTTTTCATTTTCTGTATTTAAGAGAAAAGATATGAAAAAGAGAAAAAAGAGAAAAAAGAAAAGAAAAAAAGAAAAAAATAGTTTGAAAATTTGAAAAAGTGAATACACTGTAGTAGACTAAAATAAAATGATGGAATTAAAACAGAATTTGAAAAAATTTGCATAACAGCAAAAAATATAGTAATACAAATTAAATAAAAATATTTTAAATAGAAATAGAAAGTAAAAATGAAGTTTTTCTCTTGCTGCATTCAAGAAAAAGAAGAGAAATGAAAAAGAGGAAAAAAAGGAAAAGAAAGAAAAGGAAATTGTTTGAAAATTTTAAAAGGTGAGTACACTGAAGACTAAAATAAAATGATGGAAGTAAAGTAGAATTTGAAAAAATTTACACAAAAGTAAAAAATATAGTAATAACAATGAAAGAAAGATATTTTTAATAAAAATTGAAAATAAAAATGAATTTTTTCTCTTTCTGTATTCAAGAAAAAGAAAAGAATTGTAAAAGAGAAGAAAAAAGGAAAAAAAAAGAAAATTGAATAGATGAACCTGCTAACAGATTGAAGTAGGACTGAAATTGTTTTTGTTTTCCCCTAGAAGTCATTCTATGTAGCTCTTTATAGTCCATAAATTAAGCAAGCAGTGAGACATGTGTTCTTGTTCTTGAAGAGCGGAGTTGGCCCAGTTGGGCGGGGCTCAGTGTAACAGCTCTGCCCTCCACTAGGTGGCGATGCTAGCCTACTTGGGTGGATTGTTGCTCATAGGTGCATATGTCCGTGCGCGGGAGCGGTGAAAATGGCACCACTCAGCCACCCAGTCTGTTCTCCCAGATCATCAATCGCGCACCTGTCCCCTGACTTCAGCTCTCGTCCACTCCCCGCTTCAGGGGTTATGGAAAATCACAACACACATCTGGCACCAGCCTTCACCCTTAATGATCTTGTCCCAGCACCAGCGAATGTGGCCGCTTTCTGGGGTAAATGTGGCTTCAACAGTCTCTACCAAATGTCCTTCCAATAGTGGAACTGCTTTTCACCGCATGGCCTGAGAACCTCCCGGACCCCACTCTGCTCCTGGGGATTCGCCCTTCCCACCAGAGCACCACCAGTTATCGAGCTGTGGAGTTGCAGCCTTTGTGCTCCCCTTGTTTACAGTCTTAATGGAATTTAAACCTTCTCCTTTCTCCTTTCTCCCTTTTTAGTTTAGTCCCTGCGGCTGTTTCTAATTTTCCACTTTCTCTCCAGCTGCTTTTGGGGAGTGGTGATTTTCCTGTCTTCTCCCCTGCTTCCCCATCTCCATCCTCTCTCTGCCCACAAAAGCGGTTCCCTACATTTTGCGGCTTCTTGCTCCCCAAGTTCAGCTCTCCACACCATGTACCTGCTGAATTCTGTGGTTCATGCTGTGCACATTGTTGTGTTAATCCTCCAATCAGTTTTCTGTGTGTAGGATGGTTTAGTGTTGGTCTGGCTGTATTTCATGGATGCAAGACACACAAAAATCTTCCATGTTGTTCTGCCATTTTGGTTCCTCCCCAAGAGTTTAATATTTATTAATATAGCTTTATATGCTGTACCCTAACTTTTACCATGACTTTCTCTTCAGGGCCCAATACTTCTCTTTCCTTAGAATCTATTAGTTAAGTATGCTTTTGTTGTTCTTGTTTCCTATAAGCATAGATGAACACCAATGGAAAATTAAGTGGTCATAATGAACATGGACATTTTATTTTCTCTTCTCCATTGGGAAAGATGTACTGAATTCTAAAAATAATTGTAAATCTTCAGACATATTTGCTTATACTTTAATGTGTTTGTTTCATCTTTGTTGAAAACCCAAGAGAAAAATCCTAATGTTTAGGTTATACTATCAGTTCAAATTTTTTCAATCAGATATGAGATTCATTTTCCACTTCTCCCCCATAACTGATAGAGTGGAACAGCTACCGCTATTACCTGAAGGAATGCAGTTCAGAATGGTGTTTTTCTTGCCTTCTCTGCTCAAAGGAAACTTCAAATGCAGACTCCTCCTCCAAAAGTATTTTAACTAGCAGAACACTCAGTGTTGAAATGTCTACGTTGGTCCCTGCCAGGAAGATTCCATCAACTTCTATCTGTATCACTTACCCTCTTCTGTTGACTTAGCATTTCCTGAAATACAGTCTTCACTGACCTAGTACTCCAGGAAACACCAATTTAGCATGGTAAATTACCATTTTCACTGCTGCCTCAGCTTTTCCGGCAGACTATTTTTTTTTCCTTAGCCTCTTCTGTCAGAGAGCTATGTTTTTGAGGTGGATTTAGAAGTTCAGGACTATTACAGAACATAATGACAGGATGCCCTCAAGTGGTAACATTTACTCTACCCAGAAAGCTCTAAATGGCTTACAACATGAATGCACAATTCATCTTGTGGCCTCCTTAACAGAGGTGGATAGCATCCCTGTAGCTCAATAAATGGGGTAGCAGGCAAAAGCTGTATCTGAAAGGAGATAACATGCACTTAACCAAAAAGATTTTCTATGTGTCTCAAAATACCATTCCTTAAAATATTGATTGCAATTCTTCCTAATTGTCTACCATTATGTATTAACAGAATCCAATTGGTTATAGGAATTTTTTAAATATATTTAGTGGGATCATTGACCTCAAAAATTGGTACATTTCACAACAACCTCGGTTCCACTAATTAATGACTCTGAAACTCCGTTCTCTCATCTGCAAAATCACAACAGAATAGATGAGACAGATCAAAAGAAATATATGAATGTCACATAGAAGAGTGTCTACTGCAAAGAAGGAGCTCAAGGAAAGATCATTTTAGTTCCATTTCATTTTTCACATTTCTCATTATCAGTGATAACACAGTGAGGAGTCTAGCTCAGAATTCAGATGAGAAAACTGATATTTGGAAAGGGCCAGAAGGACTGAAATGGTGTACTGATACTAATGTGACGACATGTAATAAATCCCTTAGAACTTCCATCTGAGCACTTTTCCAACAGGATCCAAAGCTCTGCCTTTTATATTGAAGTCTTCTGTCATTTATTCTGGTAAGTAGACCTATTCTGGTTAAAACTTTCAGTTACTCAAGTCAGCCACCTCAGAGCTATCCTTGAATTTTTATTTCCTAATTGAAATATTTATTTTTCTGAATGTTTCTTCAATCTGTCACCTCCTTTTTAACAACTATGACAGCTTTGGTTCAGGTCCTCAGCATTTTCCACCTAACTGGGCTTTCCGACATCAGTCTCCTCTACTCACTGTGACTGCTAAAAATTATCTTTCCAAAATACAAGTATGACCATTCTTCTTCAGGTTAGGCTAGTCAATATTTTTTTTAATTTCCAACAGGAAAAAAAGTCCAGTTCTTTACAAATTGTAGAAGGTCCACCAAGTTCTACATCATGACCCTAGCTTTCCTTTCTCTTTCTTTCTTTTTCTCTTTCTTTCTTTCTTTCTTTCTTTCTTTCTTTCTTTCTTTCTGTTCTTCTTTCTTTCTTTCTTTCTTCTCATTTCCCATCTGCACCTGATGACATGCAAAATTCACTTTCTTCCATTTCTCTCTTCCTTCTGTAGGCTATTTTCCATTTTTGGAATGCCCAACAACCTCAATTTATTTACTTTGAAAAACTTACATATCCCTTCACTCTATTCTATTCAAATTTTACCTTTGAATCTTTGAATCTTTCACTACTTCTCCAATTATTCTTTTAATTTTTTGCTATGTTTCCATAATACTTTGTATACATCTTTTATTAAAATACACTATTAATTCCTGATTAAAAAGTTGTTTTATTTTCTCGACTATGTATCTATTTAGCTGTACACACTAGATCTTATTTGAATGTTTCTGCCTCAACATTATAATATCTTATAAATTGGAAATCCTGGAAAATGTTTAGTCCATCAATGATTAAATACATAAATGCAAGGCATTAAATATTCTTTAAGTGTTACAATGCATAAATATAGTATTTATGAAATGGGAATTCAATTGGCTATAAATTCAGTATAAATCTAGAAGATAAACACTTTTGTAATTATTTAATCAAGAGTTAGAGTTTAGAGTAGCTCAAACAGCTACAAAGTGAGGAATAAAACCTTGGATATGAGGACTATACAAAGGATGAACCCCAAATCTGTGTGTAAACTTCACACAATCCATTGATCAATCCCTGAAATACCTACAAGTAGAGGAAAAGCCAAGGAGCTAGACAGGGGGTAGCAAATGAAAAGCTGAGGTAACTGAGCACAGATCTTTGCTGCTGCTCACTGCAAGAAAGAGAGTTTAAATCAAGCCAAATTACTGCTTATAACTATATATATATATATATATATATATATATATATATTCTTGGAAATTAACAATAGTTCAAAACACTGTAATACATCTTCTTTGATTTCCAGCATACAATCACAAATTACTAGACTTGAAAAAAGAAAAAGAATAAAAACACAAAAGACAAACCATAATCAACAGAAAAAATAGTCAGTATAAATAATCTCAAGATGATCCAGATGTTAGAATTATGAAACTAGGACTAGTTTTAAGTTTATTTATTTATTTTGAGGTTAGGGAGACGCAGATAGAGGGAGAGACAGAATCCCAAGTAGGCTCCACACTGTCAGCACAGAGTCAGGCAATGTGTTAAATTGTCATGAATTGCAAGTTTCTGACCTGAGCTGAAATCAAGAGTCAGATACTTAACCAACTGAAACACCCAGGCACCCCTAAAATTAGAACTTTAAAACAGACATTATGATATAATCACAGTTTTCATGAAAAACATGGTTATAATTAATTAACAGGTAGAGATTTATAACAAATAGATGGAAAGTTAAATAACAACCAAATACAAATCCTAGAACTGAAAATGAAATATCTGAAATGAGAAAAAAAGTTATTATTACATATGCTTAACAGCTAATTGGAGAGGGCAGAATAAATGGTCAATTAACTTAAAGATTTATGAATACAAATCACTCAATTTGAACAGAAGTGTAGAAAAGGTGTTAAAAAATAGAGCAGAATCTGAGTAGAACAGTATCAATCAGTCTGACAGATGGATTACATTACTGCAATATTACATAACTGGAGCCCAGGGAGAAGAGGGGAAAAAAGAAAGAAGAGAGAAGAAAGAAGGGATATAGAAGAGAAAATATATATTGTACAAGAAAATATTCTTGATTTTAGGAAATGCTCTCAAATATTTTAGAACATATTCATTTGCTAGGTCTGCCATAAAAAAAGTACCACAAAAGTAATGACTTCAACAACAGAAATTTATTTTTGAAAGTTCTAGAGACTAAAAGTCCAAGATTAAGGTATCAGTAGAATGATGTTCCCTCTGAAGGCTTTAGGGAAGGATCTGATCCAGGGCTCTTTCCTAGCTCCTGGTAGTTCTTTGACTTGTGGCAGCATTCCTACAGTCTTCACATGGAGTTCTCCCTCTGTGTGTACATGGGTTTAATTGTTCCCTTTTTTATAAGGATAACAGATACATTGGATTAGGCCCACCTTAATGATTTCATGTTACCATTTAACATTACCTCTATGAAGACTATCTCCAAATATGGTTATGTTCTGAGACACTGGGTTTAGGACTTCAGCACATCCTTTTTGGAGGACACAATCCAGCTCATAACAGTGATAAAGGGCTATTATGAAATGTCTAATTTAATCTTAAAAGATTCAGAGAAAATATACAGAAAAACATATACAAGTCCGTATACACACATATGTTTCTTTTACAGAAAGAGAGAAACTAGTTAAGTCATTGGGGAAAATGTAAATAATTGGTAAATCTGGATTTAGAGTATTTGGAATTTCCTAAAGAAGTTTACAATTTATCAAGAACAAAAAGTGACAAACTATTAAACATTGTATATCTCCTTGAAGATCCACTGGCATGAAAGGAGGTGTCATTTTGTCTTTCTTAAGAATACAGGAGGGTTAGGAAGTGTCAGACTATGCATGCTTCCTGGCTTCAGCATTCTTGCCCTTTCTACAGTAGGAACCAATTTTATCTCCTCAGCTGTCTCAGCCATATTGCAGGCTCAAGGATAAACAACTGTTCTGAGCAATAAGTATTTAGTGAAATTAAATGGGCATTCTGGGGCTTTGCACTAACTACCTATTGTCTTGATTCAATCTGTGAGCATGGGTCCAGTTATAATATCTCATCTGAACTTTTCCTCAGTCCTAGAAACTCTCTATGTTATTCTTGTCTCTAGGTCCCTCTATGAATGAAATTCCATCTCCCAATATTCAGCCCTAAAAAGAGAGGAATCTGACCTTGAAGTTCCATTCTAGTGAATAAAGAAATTCGTCTTCATATTTCCCCAATACTCATTATCTACTTCTAAAATTTGTGTTAAGTATAGTTAACACACAATGTTACATTAATTTCAGGTGTACAACTTAATGATTTGACAATTTTATACATTATGCTGTGTTCTCCACAAGTGTAGCTACCATCTGTCCCATTAAATCACTACGATATTATCATCTACTTGTGTTTCTTATTCTCTGCTTTTTACTCCTGTGACTTACTCATTCCATAACCAGAAGCCTGTATCTCCAGCTCCCCTTCATCCATTTTGCCCAGCCCCCCACCCTCCTCACCTCTAGCAACAATCAGTTTGCTCTCTGTATCTATAGTTCTGATTCTGATTTTTGTTTGTTTATTCATTTAAGAGTGGAATCAGATGGTATTTGTCTTTCTCAGTCTGACTTATTTCATTTAGACTAATAGCCTCTAGGTCCATCTGTGTTGTCTCAAATCACACAATCCCATTCTTTTTTTATGGCCATGTAATATTCCAGTGTGGGATGTGGTGTGTGTGTGTGTGTGTCTCTACAACATCTTCTTTATCCATTCATATGTCAATAGACATTTAGATAGTTTCTATAATATGGCTATTGGGTATAATGCTGCAGTAAACATAGGTGTGCATATATCTTTTCAAATTAGTGTTTGCATTTTCCCTTGGAAAATATCCAATAGTGGAATTATTGGAACATATGGTAGTTTTATTTTTAATTTTTTGAGTAACCTCCACACTGTTTTCCACAGTGGCTGCACCAATTTACATTCCTAACAGTGCACAAGGGTTCCTTTTCTTTGTCAACATTTATTATTTCTTGTCTTCTTGATTTTAGCCATTCTGACAGGTGTGAAGTGATATCTCATTGTGGTTTTAATTTGCATTTCTCTAATGATTAGTAATGTTGAGCATCTTTCCATGTGTCTGCTGGCCATCTGTATTCCTTCTTTGGAAAAATGTATATTCAGGTCCTCTGCCCATTTTTAAATCAGATTTTTTTTTATTTTGAGTTGTATAAATTCTTTATATATTTTAGATATCAACCCCTCATTGGATATGTCATTTGCAAATATCTTCTCCAATTCAGTAGGTTGTCTTTTTGTTTTGTTGATAGTTTCCTTTCCTGTGAAAAACCTTTTCATTTTTATGTAGTTCCAATGGTTTATTTTGCTTTTATTTCCCTTGCGTTACGAGACCTATCTAGAAAAATATTTCTATGGATGATGTCAGAGAAATTATTGCCTATGTTCTCTTCTAGGGTGTTTATAGTTTCGCTGCTCACGTTAAGGTCTTTAATCCATACTGAGTCCACTTTTGTGTACGATCTTAGAAAGTAGTCTAATCTAGCTTCATTCTCTTAGTGTGGCCGTCTGGTTTTTTCAGCATCATTTATTGAAAAGACTATCTTTTTTCCTTATATAGTCTTACCTCCTTCATCATAGATTAATTGATCGTATAAATAGGAATTTATTTCTGGGGTCTCTATTCTGTTGATCTATAAATCTAGTTTTGTGCCAATAACATACTGTTTTGATTATTACAGCTCTGTAGTGTATCTTGAAATCTGGAATTGTGATACCTACAGCTTTGTTCTTCTTTCTCAAGATTGGCTATTTGAGATCTTTTGTGGTTCCACACAAATTTTAGGATTCTTTGTTCTAGCTCTGTGAGATTTCAATTAAGAAGAATTAAGATTTCAATTAAGAAGATTGAAATACTGTTGGTATTTTTCTAGGGATTGCAACAAATCTGTAAATTGTTTTGTGTATTATGGATATTTTGACAATATTAATTCTTCCAATTCATGAGCATGGAATATCTTTCCATTTTTTTGTCATCTTCAATTTTTTTCATAAGTGTTTTATAGTTTTCAGAGTATAGGTCTTTCACCTCCTTGGTTAAGTTTATTCCTAGGTGTTTTATTTTTTTGGTGCAATTATAAATGGGATTGCTTTTTAATTTCCCTTTCTGCCACTTTATTGTTAGTATATGGAAACACTACTAATGGGGCACCTGAGTGGTTCAGTTGGTTGAGCATTCGACTTTGGCTCAGGTCATGACTCAGGTCATGATTTCAGGTTTGGGCCCCACATCAGGCTTTGAGCTGACAGCACGGAGCCTGTTTCAGATTCTCTGTGTCCCTCTTTCTCTGCCCCTCCCTCCCTCATTCTCTCAAAAATAAACATTAGAAAAAAAGAAACACTATTATTTCTGTGTATTGATTTATTACTGTGAATTCTGTGAATTCATTTATAGCTTCTAGTTTTTTGGTGGAATCTTTATTTGTGTATATAGTATCATGTCATCTACAAATAGTGACAGTTTAAACTTTTTCTTTACCAATATGGATGCCTCTTATTTTTTTTTTCTTGTCTTATTGTTGTGGCTCAAATTTCTAGTACTATATTGAATAAAAGTGGTGAGAGTGGACACCATTGTCTTGTTCCTGATCTTAGAAGGAAAGCTCTCAGTTTTTCACCATTGAGGATGAGCAGCAAGAATTATATCAGATAAAATAGACTTTAAAATAAATACTATAACAAGAGGCTAAAGAGGACATTACATAATGATAAAACTGAATTATATCAATTCAACAACAGGATATAACAATTGTAAAGGTCTATGAACCCAACTCTGGTTCATACATACATAAAGCACATATTAACACATCTGGTTCATACATACATAAAGCACATATTAACAAACATAAAGAGAGAAGCTGATGGTAATACAATAATAAGAGGGGACTTTAATACTCTACTTACATCAATGGATAGATCATCCAGACAGAAAATCAGTAAAGAAACAATGTCTTTAAATGATGCATTGAAGCAGATGGACAAAACAGAGATATACAGAACATTTCATCCCAAAACAACAGAATACACATTCTTTTCAAGTGGGCATGGAACATTCTGCAGAATAGATCACATATTAGGCCATTAAACAAGGCTCAATAAATTTAAGAAGATTGAAATCTTACAATGTATCTTTTCTGGCTCATTATCCATTTTAACTGACTATGGTTATAGTCTGCCACCTTCTAAGACTATTTATTCTAATTTTGACCTGTTTTTTAGTATGTTAAGGATGTATACAGAAACTGACTTGGTCAATTTATGCTTGGCATACTATATCTCTGTTTTATCCTTTGAACTAGATTTCTCTTATTGTTGTACTCCAGTGGTGTCATCATCAACTCAGCTCTTGAAGATGGTCCCATGACTGGGAATACCTCACTAATTACTTCAAGATAAATTAGATAAAGTGGTACATAACAAAAATAAGGTGTCCACAAGTCCGTTTTCAATTGAATGTGGTTGTATATGCATACAGAAAATGTAGAAAGAAATTAGTGAACGTTAAGAGTAAGGTAGAATAGTATGGTGACAGATGATAATGACACTTGTAGAGAGCAAAGCATAATGTATAAACTTGTTGAATCACTATGTTGTACACCTGAAACTAATGTAACATTGTGTGTCAACTATACCCAAATTTTAAAAATTAATTAATTTAAAAAATTAATATACAAAAAATATATTTAAAAAGAGTAAGATAGAATACCTTAAAAGTGCTCTGGGAATGGGATGGTCCTGAATGTGTATTCAATGACTGTGGAATTACTGGCCTTATGGTCAGAAAACAATTAAGTTTCTTCTTAAATATAAAATCTTATCTAATGATAGTGGCTGCTGGGAATATTGTGTTGGGAGGGATTCTGTGCCTCTTAAGGGCTCAACTAAATAGATCAGTTAGTAAGATCTTCCAGGTTGTAGAAGCCTTGCCTGCACAAGTACTACATTTTTGCCTTTACTATGCAAGCTTCTAGTCTCTTCACAAAAAGAATAGTAGGATATCTTTGATATAAATGAGGACTCGATGACCCCCAAGGTACCAATCCTATTGCCATGTTTCACTGTTCATTCATGATATACATTAAAAAGAATACAGGGAGTATCACTCACTGATGCTTATTCTATGCCAGGCACTAAGTGTCAGTAACTTTCATTTATATTTTTATAACATTTTTGTAAATTGTATTGTTAAACCAGTGGCATACTGGATTGGATGATAATGAGACACATACATGTAAAATTTCTCTCTTTAGTGTTTCAGTCAATTAATGAAGACATCTGTACCAAAAGAGGCCACCTTGCTTTTTACTCAGGTGGTGCATGGTTAATTTTGTGTTTCACCTTATCTGGGACCCAGTGCCCAGATTTTTGGTCAAACATTATTCTGGATGTTTCTCTGAGGATGTTTTTGGATGAGGTTTGTATTTTAATAAGCGGATCTTGAATAAAACAGATTGCCCTCCATAATGTGGGTGGGCCTCATCCAAACAGTTAAAGGCATGACTAGAACAAAAGCTGAGGGAATTCTTTCCTGAGAAAGAGGGAATTCTGCCAACAGACTGACTCCAAACTTTTTCTGTAGCATCAGCTCTTTCTGGTTCACCAGCAACTTTGGGCTCAAAATGCAACTCTTTCCTGGACCTCCAGCCAACTCTTCCATCAGATTTTGGACTCACCAAGCCTCCACAATTATGTAAGCCAATTGCTTAAAATAAATCTATTTCCATATCTCCTATCAGCTCTGTTTCTCTGGAGAGCTCACTAATACAAGTAGGCTGTATAATTAAATGACTCCTTAACTCTACACTCATTTCAGACACTATATGTAAACACACATCATTAAATTTGAGATCCAATGAGGAAACAGAAGAAAATCAAACAAGAGAGACACATGTTCTGGCTATTTATTGTTGTATAACAACTCATTAGTGGCTTAAAACAACAACAGTCTTATGTTATCTTTTGTGCAGTCTTGGATTCTGTGGATTGGGGAAATAGGGAGTTCTAGTTTGGGCTTTCTTACGCAGTTATAGTTAGACTAGCTGGAGTTGGAACATCCGGTGACTGGAACAGCTGAGACTCTGTGTGTGTGTGTGTGTGTGTGTGTGTGTGTGTGTGTGTATGTGTGTGTATGTGGTCTCAAGTCTCTCTACTTAAAAATTTGGGTTACTTTCAGCTTTTTCACAGATTGATAGCCCCCAAGCTGTTAACAGTGTTCACGTGGCATCTGAAGTTTTTAAGTATGAGTGTTCCCATAATCAAGGCTGAAGCTACATCATATTTTATGATAAAGCTTCACAAGTCACATAATATCATTTTCTTTTGAATTTTATTGATTGAAAAAGTCACAAAAGTACACGCTATTTCAAGGAGAGGGAATAGAAATAGATCCCTATCTTAATAAGAGGAGTGCCCCAAAAGTTTGCAGACATATTTTAAAATTTCCATTTTATTCCTTTCATTCCTTCTTTCACTCCTCTCTTAAGAAACGTAGCCGAGCTCAGTCTCTGAAACTGGTAAGGAAACCACAAATCCTTACCCAATCAGTACCAGTTACCCAATTAGTACTAGTTACAGTGTGTACTAATCAAGAAGCTATTGTAATCTTAACATCTTGTAGGTAATGTCGAAGTAGAGAATAAGAAACAGTGCAAAACCGGTTCCCTGAGCTTAAAAACTTAGCATTATTTGTAAAGTATATACTTTCCCCTTTCTTTCTGAATCCATCTATTTTTTGATAGCTGTGGGTGGCCTAGTGGTTATTTGGTTACTATGTTCTTGACTCTACAATAGATTTATTCTCTCCAAACAGAATCCCAGAAATTTTCCATGTATACAGTTTTATTAACTTTTTTTCCTTCACTTTGAAAGAATGAGGTGATATTAACATCAAGATATCAAGCAATTATTTGGCTTCCCCCTCAATGGCACATGCTAGAAGGTAACTTGAGAAATTTTTAAATTCCACACCACAACTGAATGGCAAAACAGATTCTGAGGATTTTTTCTTGTCACGCTAATTTAAGCCTGAATAAACTACATTTTTGATAATATGAAAAATTAATTATGCAAAGCCTGAAAAGTTATCAGTTCCTTGTCCTAAATTAATAAGAGAAGTAGTCTGCTGATCAGCTCTTGGAAATCAATGTTAACACATTTTCCTTCTTCTGTTTTTCATAAACAAGAGATCAACAGATGCTTAAGGCATCAATGTCACTTTTGTGTTAAATAATGCATATAAGATTTTAAGGAATAGGTTGGAGTAAACAAAACAAAACAAACAACTAAAAATAAAAAAAAAGTAGCTAGATAATAGATAGATAGATAGATAGATAGATAATAGATGACAGATAGGAAAAGTGAATTCAAGAGAAGGCATAACATAAAGTAGAAAGAATCACAAGTATAAAAGGAAGGATGAGGAAAATGAGAGAAAGGAGGCACAGGATTAGGAAAAAAGAGAAAAGGAAGTGGATGAGTGGATTGAGGGCATGAGATAGAGTGAATAGAATAGTAAAACCTCTATTCTTTCTCTTTAAGTCTTGGGTCCTTTTAAGAGTTTTGAGAAATAGAAACAGATAAAGATGTGGTACACACACATGCACACACTGGAATATCACACAGCTATAAAAAAAGGATGAGATCTTGCTATTTGCAACAACATCGATGGACCTTGAGTATATTATGCTAAGTGAAATAAGTCAGTCTGAATAAGACAAATATCATATTATTTCACTCATACATGAAATCTAAAACCAAATGAATAAGCAACCAAACCAAAAGCAGAATCACACCTATAAACACAGAAAAAACTGATGGTTGCCAGAGGGCAGGGGAGTGGGAGTATGGGCAAAATGAGTAAAAGTGGAAGATATAGACTTCTAGTTATGGGGTTAATAAGTCATAGGAATAAAAGACACCACTTAGGGAATATAGTCAATGATATTACAATAGCATTGTAATGGTGACAAATGGTAGTGGTGAGTACAATATAACATATAGAGATGATAAATCACTATATTGTACACCTGAAAGTAATGTAATATTGTGTATCTTAAAAACAATTTAAGTTAGAAAGTATCATAGATTTTGCCTTCTTAGTATTTTGTAATTATTAACCTCTGAAGGAATTAATAAACATATAAGTAGCATTTTTTAAAAAGTTATAAGACAGACATGCTAATATTGCAGACATGTGTACTAGGTCATAATGTGATGCTATTTTCTGGAACTTTTTAGAACTATATTTTGTTTTTCAAATACACTGGCTGTATTTGTTCAAAATAAAGAAAAAACTCATTAAATATTACCTAGGATACCACTAGATCAATGGGAACTGCCAATCACATCCAAATAAGTATATAGAAACTCTAAAAGGTGAGACTCCTCCAAAAGAATAGACAATAGCTAAACAAGACACTTCTAGGAAATGTAACTGAACTCCTTGCATGGACGATGCATCTATTGTAAAATCTGAATGTATTTCACAGAGGTATTTC
Organism: Panthera leo; assembly: GCF_018350215.1. Taxonomy (NCBI): domain Eukaryota; kingdom Metazoa; phylum Chordata; class Mammalia; order Carnivora; family Felidae; genus Panthera; species Panthera leo. Next base: position 189,809,763 of record NC_056682.1, read on the forward strand.
AGTGAAGAATTTCCCCCTCCCCAAAATGAGAATAGAGTATATTTGTGTTTTAGACTGAGGATTCCTAAGATATTCGGATAGGAAGAGTCTCAAGAGGATATTTATCTCAAAGGCCAATCAAAACATTCCTTTACACAGCTCTGACAGGTAAGGAGATTGAAGATCATCACTCTTGTCTTTACAAGAAAAAAACTTAAACACAGCCCAACTGGTAGAGTAACATATATCCATTCACTGAAGACCTATTTACCTCATTTCCTACAACCTTTATAGTATGTCCAGTGCTCAAAAAAAAAAAAAAATCACAAGGCATAACAAGTTTCCCCCTCCCCACAAAAAGAATATTGAGACTAAGAAAGCATCCCAAATATGACAGAGATGTTGAAATTTTTACACGATCAATATAAGCTATAGATTATGTGTTAAGGGTTCTAATGAGAAGTAGATAACATGAAAGAACAAATGGGTAATATAAGCAGAGAGATGGAAATTAAAAGAATCAAAAGGAAATAGTAGAAATGAAGAACACTAACATAAATGAAGAGTGCCTTTGACTTACTCGTCAGATGACTGGGCATGGTTGAAGAAAGAATCTGTGAGTTTGAAATTAGGTCAGTTGAAACCTCATAAATTGAAATGGGGGGGGGGGGGAAGAATGGAAAGCACCCATGAACTAAAGGGCTGTTTTGAAAGTTGTAACATCCATAACTGGAATACTAGAAAGACAGAACAAAGGAAATATTTAAAGCAGTAATGCCCAAGAATTATCTAAAACTAATAACAGAGAACAAAGTAAAATCTGGGAATCTCAGCAAGCAGGATAAGTACCAAGACCATGAAAATACAAAAAACAAAACAAAAACCCCAAACAAACCTAACCCTAGGCATATCATATTCAACTTGCATAAAACCAAAGACAAAGAGAAAATAATGAAAGAAGTCAGAGGATGGGGAAAAGGCACTTCATCCGTAGACAGATAAGGAAAAGAATTAGGGCAGACTTCTTATCAGAAACCACAAAACTAAGAAATAGAATAGAAAGAAATATCTAAAGTGATGAAAGAAAAAAATAGCCTTGAAGGACTTATATAAAAAAATATGGTAGGCCTTGGATAAAACTTCATAGTACATATTCAAATTTCATCAATTGCCCAGATAATGTTTTTATAGTTATTTATTCCAGGATTCAGTGCAGAATCTTTCACTATTTTAGCTGTAATTTTCTTTAGTCCCCTGTAAATATATTCCTTAATCCTGACATTTCCTAAGAACATAGACCAGGCATTTTGTAGAATTCCATTCATTTGGGCTCATAATCATTTAAGCATTTGGGGAGGAATATCAGAAGTGAAATGTCCTTTTCAGAGCAGCACATCACACGACATTGGTTTTTCCCAAAATTGAAGATTTTAACTGATTTCTACCATAAAGTTTTATTTTTTCCTTTGTATCAGGTAATATGTGGGGAAATACCATGATATTATGTATGTTGTAACTCATCAAAATTCATCCACTAGTTTTAGCATCCAATAATTTTATTAATCCATCACAGTATGTTTTTTATTTGATATGCTACTGTAAAGAAATCATATATATATATATATATATATATATATATATATATATATATGTTGATTAATCTATAGACTCAAGGATTTTTTTTTTATTTAATGGGCTATAAGACATTATTGACATTATTTATCTTAATTCTCAAATTTTCAGTTTTGGATAGTAGGAGCTTCCTAAAGTTGGCTTCTGTATCTTTTCATTAGGTTTCCTTAATTCTTAAAGTACTTTCTTAATTTTTTATCTATTAATGCTTCAGATACACTGCTCCATGCTGGCTTTTTTTCTCTAAGGATCCATAGTCCCTATTAGAGGAGAGCAGGATTTGGAAGCTAAGATGTAGGCACTAATTTTGCACATTGTTAATGAATTGTCAATGATTCTAGCCCCTTTCAATATACAGAGCTGGGAAATGCACGAATACACACACAATTATAAGGATATATGCACATATATAAACATATTTGCCTATTTCTCTCTTTCTCCATGTATATATTTGTATATATATATATATAAGAAATATGAATATATTTGCTAAATCTCTCTCTATATATATACATGTATATGTATATATGTGTACGTATTTGTGTATATTTGTGTGTATATATGTGTATATACACACACATGTGTGTATGCATGTGTTCATAAAATACGAATTCATTCACTGCAGGTATATTTAGTCTTACCCTTTTTTATATCAAGAACTTCTTTAACCAATAGTGAGAAACTTGTCTCCTGTTATCTTTAATGTATCTACTCACTTCTCAAGCCAAAAATACATAAAAAGTAGTTTCTGAATTTCTCACCCATATCACTGTAAAAAGAAAATGTACTAACTAGAGTTCAAAATTTAGTTATAGTCTATTTTTGTGGGAGAGAATAAAATTTACATATAATGACATGCACAAATCTCAAGTATGCAATTAGATGGGGTTTGACAATGGAATACTCCAGGGTAACCTACATTATGGTCAAGATATAGAACATTTCCATCCACTAAGAAAGTTTCATTCTGCTCCTTTACAATCAGCAGATCCTCTGAAGCAAACACTTCTGATCTTTTTTTATCATAGATTATTCTTGCCAAGGTTAGAATTTATATAATGGATACATACAGTATATATTTTTCTGTGTCTGGTTTCTTTTGCTAATCATAATGTTCAAGATTTGTCTTTATTATAGTGTATGCCAGTAGTTTGCTCCTTTTATTACTGGTCAGTATTGTTCTACCATTTGTGTATGCTACAACTTGTCTATTCTCCTTGGAATGACATTAGAAGTCTTCCATCTGCAGAGTCAAAGAGAAGACTCTTATTGTCCAGTTTTTGCCACTACTTGTCTTGGTTTTTCTTGCAGGATCCAAGAATAGAAGGGGGAGAGGCAAGGAAAGCAGATTTACAGCCTACTCCATATTTCATTCTTATTTCGCAGCACCTGTTACTTGGCTTGCCCTCTATTCTAGTCCCAAACCCAATATCAGTTCAGCAACAAAATTGTTGCCACATATACAAAAAATGGATGTTTCCAGGAAAAGCAATTTACTGTTCAGAAAAATCACAGGAACCCAGTTAGCTCAGTACAGGCTTAAATCTTTGAACATTTTCTTCTAGGCATGCCCTGTCAACATTGCTATTTTCCAACTTTTATCACACTTTCACGGGAGAATAAACTACGTCCCTTGCAAGAGGGTTTCACACTATGTTAAATAAAAGTAAACAGGTTAAAAGTATTTACTTTTTCAATGCACAGTTTGTCTGGAATTTTAGTGTGCTAATGTGAGTCATGAATCTCCATGGATGGGTGTGGCAGTTCTACAGCACTCTCCCAGCTTATTTGAACATAGAAACTGCTTTTTTCCTGATTGAGAGAGAGGCAGATAATTTCACAGGCAAGTGTTCTACAGAATCCCCTCGTACAAAGCCCCCTTAATCCAGGCATGTGACAGCGGTTAATTATTCCCAACCCTTCAGGAGTAAGACTCATTTCTGACTGTGCCCTAATAAATCTGTTCATGGCCCCTATTCATTTTCACAATTTGGAAAGCCTCATGCCTCACTAACTCAACCAAGTGTCAGCATTCTCAACTCTGCTTATAGAAAATCACTTGCTCATCTATGTCATAGCCACAGATAATTGTCCCTTTCTTTAGCTGAAGTTTTCTGTATTAAGCCTTCATTATTCTCTATCCTCTACCTAAGGTCTCATCTATATCTGCATAGCTTCTTTGTACTTTTCTTTGTCAAAGCTTTATTGACTGAGTACCCTCTCCAGATCATTACTTGGTAATCCAGATGTCCACTGAAGTCATTTTACCTTGAGAGATTTAAATAGAATTAGGTTGTGACATCACCTCAGGAAATGTTAAAAATCTCATTCTCTTCCCCAATATTTCTTTGAATATCTCATGACTGAATTTCCTGTTTCTGCTAAGCTCTAGATTTCATTTCTGCCTTGTTTTCTAAAATTCTTTCTGTTCTGAAAGACAGACATATGTGATTGATGTTTTTCCTTCATTTCAACAATCCACTGTTCAAGTTTGGTTCTACCATTTTCCAATTTAATAATTTTCCCAGCCTTTATGCTTTTAAGTTCACCAGATCTTTTATATTTTCTGAAACTTTATAATATTTTTAAATGCGACACAATGGAACAACCATTTAGATTAATGGTAAGTTGCCTCCTAAAATTCAAGCACACTGGAGCTAGAATCCATGGTTTTTCATACATTATTATTTCGATTCTATGACAATTGCTTCTCCTAAAATTGTAATACCCAAAACTTCTTTCAGTATGATTTATAAAAGGTAGAGTAACTCTCTTTAACCTATGCTTTATTATCAATACATATTATATTATTTATTAATAAAAAATTCCAAGATTATTGTAATTAGAATGGTAAACATCATTAAAATAATTATTTTTTATCAGTTATATTAACAAGAAGAAAAGTAACAAACCAATTGGTAAATATTTTTTTCTTTCTCAGCACCTATTTGCTTCATGCATTTTCTTTGTGGTCTCAAAATGAAGCATGAAACAGTCATTTGATAGTGTATCATGGTTAAATTATGATTCAGGAAAGCTCTTACTCACACAGTGGATTTTTATGAGTATCTTAATTGTGGAGCTAATGCAAACTATAGATTTATGCTGATTAAATCCAGATGGCTTGCTCTCTTGATCCTTAAAACTTTAAATTGTCAGTTACTGATTCTCCTTTTCCTACTGTGTATTCTTAGTAACAATATCTCTCTTTCTTATTTTGAAAAGATATTCTACTCTTTGTATTACTGGTCTAAATTTCCTTCATGGTAATGTTTCAGTTAATGATTTTTTAAAAACTCATAGAAAAATGACAGAAAGTATATTTTAAATATTTAATTCTCCCTGAATACCAAAAGCTCTTAGTGTCACAAAAAGTAATAATGTCTTCCCTTTCTGGTACAAACTAATCATTTAATTTGAACAGTAAGAAAATCAACTTGGCTAAACAATCCAAATTTATCTGTGTTTGTGTTGACAATATCTAATAAGGTTGTTTGAAAATAAAGTCTCACTTCTTCTGCCAAGTTTAATTTTGAAAAGTGTATATGTTAAAATGGATCCCTAGTCCCCAGTCGTGCAGCAAAACAAATAATGCTAAAAAAAAAAAAAAAAAAAAAAAGGTTAGAAAATAAGCAGTTTGAAGTGGATTTTTTTAAGCTTATTTATTTTAAGAGAGAGAGAGTGGGGGGAAGGGCAGAGAGAGAGAATCCCAAGCAGGCTCCACACTGTTAGTACAGAGCCCAAAGCAGGGCTTGATCCTACAAACAGTGGGATCAAGGCCTGAGCCTAAACCAAGAGTCAGATGCATAACTGACTGAGACACCCAGGTACCCCTGAGGTACACTTTCTAACTAGCTAAGTGGTTGATGAGTAATGCTGTGGTGATATGGTTAACTCAGAAGGGCATGATGATTAGAATGGATTTACAACAGTTGGCTCAAAGACTAAGCACTGACTAGTATCTTAATGCCCATTCATATGTGAAAGAAATAAAATGTGCGGTTCTCTTGGCAGTTTGAACTATATACAAAATAGGAAAAAAATCAAATAAATAGAGGTGAATAAGAAGGTAGGTAAACCAAAATGTTGTCACCTTTCTTCACCTCAGGCAAATGGGGAACCATGATTTTGATAATGTGTCATATGAAGATCTATGTCGACACACAGTTTGGTTTTCTTTTATCTGGCTCTGTTTTAATCAGTCAGTAACATCTCCCAAAAATGTTTTCTTTGAATGAGACTGGACTAGTCACCTGTTTATTCTGACTTTTGCCTTGCAGCCATTGGAAGAAGTTTGGAATTTCTTTCAAGAGGAATGGAAAGTGATTACAGAGATTTCAGCTGATGAGAAACATAAAAATAGCCATCATTGTTCTGTCCTTCCTACTTTGAAAAAAATAATAAACTCAGAAACTATGCTATAATGAGAAAATTCAAATGCTGGTTACAAATATCTCATAACAATAGTACATTCTAATTATGATTTATTTAGAAAATACAGAAAAATATGGGGAAAAAAACAAAATTGAAAGCACATACAAATGCATCAGTTAGGGAAAAATGTATCAACACTGTGATGAATTTTCTTTCTTTCACTTTTTTTTGGTATGTAATCAGATATAAGATCATACCACATATTGTCTTGTATTTTTCACTTAATATCAGACTTGGTTATATTTAGGTATCATGATTAGTTCTTGAAAACAGTTTCTAATGCCTACAAATGCTATTTCATAAAACAGATGCATTAATTCCATGATTTTGTAATATTTAGAATTTTATCTTTCACACTTTTAATAAAAGTTTAATACATATTCTATTAAATACTTTTAAAAATCAGATATATGAAGAGTTTCTTAGTAATTATATCAGCATGGTTAAATGTGTGGGTTTGCAGTCAACCTTCTGGGTTCAAATTTCAGCTTCCTGACATGTAAGCCATATGACCTTACTCAAGTTGTTTAAGCTGTCTATATCAGGAGTTCATTATTTATAAAATGGGCATAAAAATAATAATACCTACTTCATAAGGCCATTAATGGGTTTAAATGAGATAATATATATAAAGAGTTTGGCATACTGCTTGACACAGTGCTGTTGAAATCAACATTGTTATTATTACTATAGATGTCATCATTTATAATATAACTCTCTTGAGAATCACAATGTAAGTCAATAAAATGAAGGCTATGAAAGATGTCGAAACCAAGTAATTTATCATCTACTCAACACATTTCACCGGAGAGTCCTTTTAGGCATAGCAACCCTTGATTAGCATTCAGCAGAATGGACACTGAGAAATTTTACCCTAAATAAAAAAATTCAAAGCATTTTTTCCTGGACCTTTGTGTCTGCCATCCAACCAAATGCCAATTTTAATTCTTACCACTCCACTGATACTGATATATAAGTTCCAAGACAGTAATCTCTTAGCTGGTACACTTCAGTCTATATCTGACCACCAAAATCTTTCTTAATAACTATTGACAGATTAGAACTCCAAATGTCCAGTTCTAATCACATCAAAGACCTCGGGTAGTCTCTTTCAAAGAAGCTTTCACTCAACACTTTTAATTCTTCACATGCATCCAAGTGTTTCCATGATCCAGTAAAGGAGTTCTCCAGCTCTACTGCCATTGAAGAGGATGTTTTCTATGACTCTGGAAACGTTAAAGGTCCTACAATTTCTTGCCTGTCTTTTTTGCCCAAGTTGTTCCTTATATACAAAATATCCTGTACTTCATCTTCACAAGTTTATATCCTGTCTTTCCTTTTGTCATGTTCTTCATAAAAACACCTCCATTTTCCATAGGAGGAAGAAATTTTCTTTGTTTTAGCTTCTATAGCTGCTCTTCGCTCTTCTCTAATTCATTATGTTCTGATCTGTATTTTTATATTGGGTTTGTTTAGGGTGGCTTTACCTTAGTTTTGACTACCATTAGAGTTATTTATGTACACATTTCATCTCCATTATCAAACAATAAGTTTCTAAGCAATGTTTCTGATCCATATGATCTTTGTAGCTGTCAGGACCCCAGGATAATGTTTTCCAGATGGCAACTTCTCATGTATTTGTTAAATATGTAATGTTCTAGCCCTTTCCAAAGGTCACCATTACTTCTTCTGAAGATCCTACAGGTCACTGTCCTATCTAATATATATGATTAACAAAGCAACAAGGGGTTCTTATCTGGAATTCAGAAACTGCCCCCCAAGGAGCAATACTCTATTATCTTGCCTTAAATGACAAATATCTGTTTAAAATAACAAAATTAAACTGATTAAGGAGCTACAGAATTTTTTTTAAGTACTGGATATTTATGAAAGGAACACCATCTCAGCAAGAGAGGAGGTCAGAGTCTCCTTTATCTGCCAAGAAAACCAGAACTGTAGCTCAGCCTTTATTGGACTTAAACAGCATGAGTGTGTTGTTTCTAACGCAATTAAGAGGCTATACCAGGAATGCTGGATATCATAATTGTCAATTAACATGAGGTTCCAATTATTATTCATAATCTCTGTTTACATAAATTGTATCCTGGAGGCTTGGCTTTTCCATGAATTACTGACGGTGATTCTATTTTTATAGATTTCCAATTTCCTGGGTTTAAATATGTGCTACTTTGTTGTACTAGGATAAGTATACAAAGAAAGTACTTGGAGGGAATAATTATCACCAGACAAGCAAGACAAAATGAAGAGGATTGCCATTTCACACTCAAATGAGGGAATCTGAGAAGGAAACGCTGTCACTCGAGCCCCGATACCTCACTACCAAGCTATAGGAGTCATATTGTAAACCATAGCCCCCCCACCCCCTTGTTTCTTCTGGCTGTTCCGCTCCTATCTCTTTAGAAGCTCAGAGCTCAGGAAAGCCAAAAATCCCTCCCTCATTCCTGAAGCAGAGAAAGAAAAGAGTGCCTGGAATTCATCAAGTAGGTCCCAAAATTAATATTATTGTACTTCTGGTTTTAAAGTATTTAAACCCTAATTCCAGTTTCCTTCCTAAATAAAACTTTTCCCTTGGAAAATGAAAAGCTCTTTGCTATTATCATTAGTGAAAATAATAATAATAGTAACACATTACCTCAAGTGAAAACTGTCCTTTGTTCTGAGGATTTCTTATTTTGTATGCAACTGGAAAATTCAAACATCCATACTCTTCAAATTTGATATGAAGAGTCCAAGTTACAGCACAGGGTACAGAAGATAGTGGATCTGGCTCTGCCTCTCTTTATCTGGAAGGCAGAATGTGTTCATGCATTTGCCCAGTCCTCTCTACCTATCTGAAGTCCCCTCTCCTCCTTTGGGTCCTCCCCACACTGCTTATTGCGATCGACAACTAATGATGACTGTGTATTGTTTCTTTCCTCGATATTCTAAAATACAAGACAATATTTTTCTGCTTTTGTCTATTACTGAGATGCCATTGATGTGAATCATTTGCTGAGCTTGTTTCCATCAGTCCTGCATTCCTATCACCTTCACTGAGCAACTGTAGGAAAAAAAGTAAGTTAGAGATTACCCCTAACTTAACTCTCTTAGGATGAGCCATTCCCAAAGAGGGTCCTGCTTGTTCAGGCTACATCCCTTTCCTTCCTCAGAGACCAGCTCTTCATGCTGGAGGCTCGGTTTGCATGGAATGCCCTGAAGTACTTGAATTCACAAAAGAGCCTTGAAAATCTCGCAAGAACTTTCCTTTTAACTTCCTGGTGCATCCTGTGTTCTCTTGGTTTTCAAGCATGAATCCCTTAAGCGAGAAAAAGAAATTGCATTTGGTGAGGTGTTTTTTCTGTCAAACTTTTCTCAAGCAGGATAAGAGAAATTGTGATCTGTTTACTCCACAGGGAGCTTAAAAGTTCCACTTATTGGTTAGATGATGTTTTATAAGATAACATAATAATTCTTTATTGTTCTCTTTCTGTTCTTTTCTCCAGAAAATGCAATCCTTTCAAATGTTAAGTTAATTAAACAAGGAGACCATTAGACCCAGGTGGATCCGTTGCCATGGTGGCCAACTTAAGCAAACCAAAATCTAAGCCTTTAAATACCTCAAGGTCACAAAATTGAAACCTAAGGACAACCAGTTGCAAACAGCCAACTAGGTTTTTAAGAATAGCCAATTAATACTTTCCTTTGCTTCTGCCTTTTGTCTCTAAGTCTTTCCCCAATTCCTATAGATACAGTGCACCTAGCCACTTCCTGTTTGCTGCTGCCCTATTTGAATGATTTTTTCCCCAAAAAAATTTATTCAAATTTTTAATATGCGTCAGCTCATTTTTTAACACAACCTGTATTTTCCTGTCTCCCTGATCTCTCATAGAGAGCTTTGAGCAACATGACATTTTTAATATCCCCTCACCTCACCGTACCTCTTTGATCCCACCCACTTCCTTATGGAAACCAGACTAATCCCTCTTTCGATAATTGCATCATTTAGAAGACAGGTGTCTTCAGTGAATCCCCCTCCTGAATCTTACACAGGAAGCAAGTAATGTTATTTTGTAGGTGATATATATTTGCCTGCTGTTGTGATAGGGATATTTGTGATAACCAAAGTCTCTTGGTAATAAAATATAAATTTCATTCTTAACTAAAATGTATATTTCTCTTTTTTTAATGTTAATTTCATGTTTGAGAGAAAGAGGGAGACAGAGCACAAGTTGGGGAGGGGCAGAGAGAGACGGAGACACAGAATCTGAAGCAGACTCCAGGCCCTAAGCTATCAGCACAGAGCCCACTGTAGGGCTCAAACCCATGAACCATGAGACCATGACCTGAGCTGGTCAGACGGCTAACCGACTGAGCCACCCAGGTGCCCCTAAAATGTATATTTCTTTTTTTTTTAATTTTTTTTAATGTTTATTTATTTTTGAGACAGAGAGAGACAGAGCATGAACAGGAGAGGGGCAGACAGAAAGGGAGACACAGAATCTGAAACAGGCTCCAGGCTCTGAGCTGTCAGCACAGAGCCCGACGCGGGGCTCGAACTCACGGACTGCGAGATCATGACCTGAGCCGAAGTCGGACGCTTAACCGACCAAGCCACCCAGGCGCCCCATAAAATGTATATTTCTTAAACACATATAAAAAGGAATCTAGGATCAGGTAACATTAGGTTGACCAAAATGAGCTCCTTCCTCATTCTTCTACTTTTATTTGTTTATGTCCCCCCTGCCCTTGGTGTTGTGATTCTCTTCCACAGTTCTCTTTGTCTCCTGTGTCCTCCTTTTCTTTTGTAGTATGTTCATTGAATATGTATCTGTCAAGCATTTTCTATGTTATTTGGTCTTCCTCCCATTCCTTCCACAAATAATAATTAACATTTCATATGGGACAAACACGGTCATAGGCTGAGTACAGTGATAGACAAAACAGATAAAAATCTTGATGTCCGTGAACTTACAGTCTACTGATGGAGACCATTATTAAACAAATAGACAAAAGCACATGTAATCACATATAGGATAAATGCTATGAGATAAACGGGGTAATCACTATGACATAAACAAATACAAAATGCCCACTGGTAGATTGTTTGATCAGAGAATATTTCTATGACAAGAGAAAATTTGAATAGAGTCCAGAAGGATGAGAAAGGGTCAGCTAAGTAAAGCAAAGGAGGTAAATATATGCCAGGCCAGTTAGGCCTTTCACCAAACACAGAGACTGTTAAAATGAGAAAGATATTCTCCTGGCTTCAAGTTATGCAAAACTCTCACATCCATACAAAGCACTCAAAGCTCTGTATTTCCAAACTTGACCCTTCCCTTGAGTGCAGCTCCCCACCAGAGAACTCTAAATGGAAGGTTCCAAGGTCTACTGAATCAAATCCATCATCTATACACCAAAGCTGTTCTCTCAAAACTGGCAGGTGGACACAGAGTTGAATTGGTCTTGTGTGTCTCCTTGAATCGGTCCACTAAAATATTTTCTAAGATAGGTAAAAAAGTGAAAATTGACAACAGACCTCTGTATTAAAAACTAGAGAAGAGCATATCTTCTGGATGGGATTTCTGTCAGTGCTGTGAATGTGAGTAGCCTGAGAAACCCCTAATTCTACAAATGCCGTATGTTCCAAACTAATGCAAAACAGGATGTAGTCTCAAATAAATTCTAACAATTCTTCGCCTTGTTTCTCCCAATTGTGTCTAATTGAGGAATGTAGACAGCGTACATGCCCAGAGAATTGGACACCACTGGAAGGTATATCTCGGTCCTCAGAAGGTTGACAAACTACATTTGACTTTACTTCAGTCAGAGAACCTAACAGCAAGGAGAAGAAAATACCTTCCGAAATGCAGGCAGCCCAGGGATAATCAGGTATTTGTTGGATATCAGTATTTTGTTAATGTTTATTTATTTTTGAGAGAAAGAGAGAGAAAGAGAGCCAGCACATGAGCATGGGAGGGGCAGAGAGAGAGGGAGACACAGGGTCAGAAGCACGCTCCAGGCTCTGAGCTGTCAGCACAGAGCCCGACACGGGGCTCGAACTCACAGTGAGATCATGTCCCAAACCGAAGTCGGATGCTCAACTGACTGAGCCACCCAGGTGCCCCTTGGATATCAGTATTTTAATGAAAGCCTGGGTAAGGTGAGCTTTGGGTTCATATTTGTGTCTTGGCCATGCCGGCCTTCCGGTGTTTCTCAAGCAGACCACCCTTGGACCTCAGTGCTTTTGCACAGTCTGTGCACATCTGCCTGAAGTGCTTTATGCCCACTGTTTACAGTTCTGCCTACCTTTGTTTGTTCAAGCCTTGCCCAATCACATTTCCCACCCTTCCAACCCTATCACCTGTAACTCTCCAGTGCCTTGTCTTGCTTGATTTTTCCCAGCACAAACATGATTTTACATATTCATACCATGTGTTTGCTATTTGTGTATCATACGAGCAGTAACCATTCCTGGTCTGCTCTTCACATTCCCTCATCATCTAGAACAGTGTCTGCAAATTTAGTAAGTGCTAAGTATATACTCTTTTGATATTTGGATAGCTATCTGAAAGGAGGGAAAAGTCTAGTCATTAGCCAATGAAGAGCACTAGGGACCCAGTTATTCTCTCTGTGCATGAAGACTGTAAACTTCTATTATAGGTGAACACAGCTGTTCTATATGTTTTTAAAGAAATCTATGAAAAGATTACATTCTCCTAAAAATAGGAAAAATAAGATGCCCTAGAAATAATTATTTTCTTGATAAAAAAAAACAAACTTTTAGAAAGCATACTGCCTAAGGATCTTAAAATATTTGCAAGACGATGGGTTTTTAAGAAATTGGGAGTAAGATATCACAGCAAGATGTGATGAAATAATTTCAGAGATGCAAAATAATCAGATTAATATGTGAAAATGATACAAGGATATATAAAATGCAATAGAAAAATTGAAATATATCTGCAGGCAATAAAGACTAGAACTGGCATTGTTCAGAACTCAAGCAGAGCTGTAAAGACTCTCCAGAATGCAGAAGCAAAATAAAAATAAAGAAAATGATCCCAGCAAAGAGATATATAGAACAGAGAAATCACTGTTTGAGACAAAACAAAGCTAGAAATCATAAAAGTTGGCATCAATACGGTGCCAGTGTTCCACATGCTTTCCTTATTGTTAACCTTTTAGCACATACAGTAACCCTATAAGGTAGACACCATCATCATACCCACTTTGTAATGAGAATACTGAGGCATGGAGAAACGTGATTTGTCCAACCCGGAATGTGAAATCTACCCATCTGTGTCAAAGTATCCAAGATGTAATAATCCCACTCGGAATTTTAATAAATATGGTTTACTTTTCCTCTATTATCTGATCACTTTTTATGGCCACTTAAAAGTATACAAGCTGTATTGTTATTATTCTTTATTATTCAATTGGCAATGGATATAATACATATATTTATATCTCAGAATACTGTGCTTCTGCTTAAGTCTCCTTGTAGTTTTTACATTATTTTCTATGCCTTTGCCCATCTTTTGATTTTACACTGTCCTGAATCACACTGTTTCCGGTTTGTTTGTTTTTTTTTTTGCTTTTACATAGTATATACTTTTATTTTTTTTGACTCAATATTTGCTATGAAAGGTATGTTTGATCTAGCCCTGCCATCTTGTTTTAAGACATATTTTCTTCATTTCTTTTGGGGATTTCTGGCAGGAGAATTGAACAAATACATCCTCAGTTATTTTACAAGAATCACTCAGCTATTCTCTTGACAGAGATTTTATTTCTATTTCACTTAGATCTGAATTATTTAAAAGCAAAAGAGTTACTCTCAACCAAGAATGCAAGTGTCAACCAGTAATAGGACTAAGACATTATTTAACAAGGGAGTGAATGGGCATATTATTTGTTTGTTGACGGTATCAGAAATAAATCCAAAATAAGTAAGAAATTAGCTATATTATTAAAAAATCACTTCCTTTGAAATTAATGGGCATAGAATCTTTTTTCTGCTATTCCTTATTAATCTTAAAGTAAACATACCCTCTCCCTCCCCAGAGGTGATCTTTTTGTCTTTTCCTTCTGGAAAATCACACAGTTGAGACTATGACTTCGACTCAGGTCATGATCTCACTCCTTGTTGAGTTGGAGCCCTGTGTTGGTCTCTGGGCTGTGTGCTGACAGCTGGAGGCCTGAATCCTACTTTGGATTCCTGTCTCCCTCCTTCTGTCTCTCTCCCCCTTCCCCACTCAGGCTCGCTCTCTCTCTCTCTCTCTCTCTGTCTCTCAAAAGTAAACATTAAAAATATTTTTAAAAAAACTTTAGAAAATCTGCTATCAGAATGACATCTAGATGATCATTCAAATGTTAAGCAGGATTTGCTTTTTGCACCCATACAGGTATCTCTCACAGATTCATATATTTTAGACTTTTATCTGCTAATTGAAATGATACTGGAATCCAGAGAGTTTTATTAAGTCTGAGGGAAAATCTCATTATAGTCGCTCAGTAATGAATCATGAAAAGAAACAGACAGTGCTAGATGACTTATTTCAGTATTGTTTTATGGGAAATTCCTATGAAATTGCATTGACAGAACGTCTTTAAAAATAAAATAAATTAATTCATCTATTTATACCAGTTTTTGAAATTTAAAAAAATCATTTTAAAGGTTAGTGAATTTAATTCATTACTCTCTCTGTGAATAAATTTTACATTATCCAGTGTCTGAAAACAAAATGGGTCTTATCCAAATTTTGAAATCGTGAAAAGCTACCCGAATAATCAGAGCGATTCACTCACTTACTTACCCAATAAAATTTTAAAAGAAAACGTAATTCCCGGGGGCGCCTGGGTGGCGCAGTCGGTTAAGCGTCCGACTTCCGCCAGGTCACGATCTCGCGGTCCGTGAGTTCGAGCCCCGCGTCAGGCTCTGGGCTGATGGCTCGGAGCCTGGAGCCTGTTTCCGATTCTGTGTCTCCCTCTCTCTCTGCCCCTCCCCCGTTCATGCTCTGTCTCTCTCTGTCCCAAAAATAAATAAAAAACGTTGAAAAAAAAAAAGAAAAGAAAACGTAATTCTCTGCACACATAGAGACCACTGCTGTCTCTGCTGAACTGTTCACAATTGCTTCAGACCCTATAAGATTATAAGCCATTGGGGGTGGAGCCAGTGTCCGGACTATTCACACTATATCCCCGCCTTCTAGGACAATGTGGGGCATATAATACAAGCCAAGCAAACATTGAGAACATACATGAATAAAATTTAGATGGTTCTTTGGTTTCCAGTAGCTGATTGAACAACAGTAATGTGTGTGTGTGTGTGTGTGTGTGTGTGTGTGTGTTTTGTTTTGTTTACATGTTATCAAAGGATTTACCATGATAACTATTCAATCATGTGTTCCTTCAACAGATTGATGCTACCTGAAGAAATAAAGGTAAGGAATATAAATTTAAGCTTTTGATGATTTAAAGACAATTTACAAAAGGTAACAGACATTTAGTACAGAATATTCATGATGTCAAGAGAGTTTCTCTTCATTAAATCTAAAACCAACTCTCTGAGTTGGAGAGGAAAATTATCCTAGTTTCATAACAGAGAAAACCAATGCTCAAGTGGTTTGATACTTTACCTTAGTCATACAGCTAGTGAGTCGAAATGGGAGGATTTGAAGCCAGGTCTCCTGACACCAGACCTAGCAGAATTTGATACACACAGAAATTCAGTTCTGCCTCTTTAAGTAATTCAGAGCAAGCACTATTTTGGGGGCACCTGGCTGGCTCAGTCAGAAGAGCATGTGACTCTTGATCTCAGGGTCATGAATCTGAGCTCCACGTTGGGTATAGAGATTACTTATTTATAAATAAATAACAACTTTGTAAAAAGCAATGACTATTTTTAATTATTGGAAGGAAATAGAGAGAGAGAGATTTCTGGAGATGTATATAATAAACAGAAATAATTCCAGCATTCCTGATTCTTAAAATTAATTTTTTAAACATTTTTAATGTTTTTTTTTTTTTGAGAGAGAGAGTGAGAGAGTGAGAGAGCGCACGAGTGGGGGGAGGGAGAGAGAGAGAGGGAGACACAGAATCCAAAGCAGGCTCTAGGATCTGAGCTGTCAGCAGAAAGCCAGATGCAGAGCTCTAAACCACAAACTGTGAGATCATGACCTGAGTAGAATTGGAAGCTTAACTGACTGAACCACCCAGGCGCCCTTTAACATTAGTTTTTTAAACAACGACAAAACAAAACAAAACCAGTTTTGATTATAGAATTTTAAAGAAAAAAAAATATCATGGCCTAAAATGGATTCAATTTTGAAGACACACTCCTTTTTCAGAAATGTTACAGTATGAAAAAAATGTGTAGAGATATAGTTTTTGAAATTATACCTTCTGCTAGCATCTTTTGCTACTTTGGCTCAAAGTCTTCTGGGTCCTTTAAGTCACAGTTTAAATTTAAAATAGTGCCTTTTAGGGGCACCTGTACAACTTTGGCTCAGTTCATGGTCTCACAGTTCGTGAGTTTGAGCCCCACAGCAGGCTCTGTGCTGACAGCTCAAAGCCTGCAGCCTGCTCTGGATTCTGGGTCTCTCCATCTCTGCCCCTCCTCCACCTGTGCTCAGCTTCTCTCTCTCTCAAAAATAAACAAACATTTTAAAAAACTATAAAATAATGTCTTTTGGAAATCGTACATAAGGCTAGTGATCTCACACACAGGTCCTCTCAAGTTGTGTCAAGGTCAATATTAGCGTAACGCTCTGCATCACATGACTAAGAAAGATGTCTAAGATTTCACTTATCACGTCACTCCTACTATTATTTAATTTTACGTACTTTTTCATATTCAATCTCATATCATATTCAGTCACTAAGCCTGTTTCCTCATCTGTATACAGACTAAGAAAAATAGTACTTGCTGGATAAGGTTGTAATGAAGAACAAAGGAAATGTTCTTATACTTTTCTTTTAATGTTTATTTAAATTTTTTTTACATTTATTTATTTTTGAGAGACAGAGAGAGACAGAGCACAGTGGGGGAGGGGCAGAGAGAGAAGGAGACACAGAATAGGAAGCAGGCTCCAGGCTCTGAGCTGTCAGCACAGAGCCTGACTTGGGCTCAAACTCCTAGACCGTGAGATCGTGACCTGACCTGAAGTCCAACGTTCAACTGACGGAGCCACCCAGGCGCCCCATCTTTTAATGTTTATTTAAAACAGGGAGGGAAGGGGCAAAGAGAGGGTGACAGAGGATCCTAAGGGGGCTCTGTGCTGACAGCAGAGATCCCCATGTGGGGCTCAATCTCATGAACCATGAGATCACGACCTGAGCCAAAGTTGGACGCTCAACTGACTGAGCCACCTAGGCGTACCAAGGAGATGTTCTCATGAAATATTTGCTCACTGCTTGATACAAATAAGTTTTCAATAAATATGAAGTACTGTTAGCAATGATTACCCATCATAGCAATGCGGGATGGAGTTGCTATCTTATTTTTAAAAACAAGGCAACTCAGGCCCAGGTGGTTAGGAAACTGGCTTAAGGCCACACAGGCATGGAAAGGCAAAACCAGAACTCAAGGGCACTGACATCCAAGTTGAGGAGCAAACACTCTCCAAGTGCAAGTAGGAGGCAGGTCCCAGGTACAGGGTGTGAGACACACATAAGGGAGACAGGCAGTCACAGGACAACCTGGGAAGAGAAATGGGGACAGAATGAAGCCTTAAGCCCTTGTCCCCAAGGACTGTGCCCAGTCTTCAGCCTGTTTCCTTCACCATATCTTGAAGGAATACGATGATTAGTATTAATAGCTAACATTTATTGGGTATTGACAGCAATCCCCCCTGATCCACAGTTTTTTTTTTCCTTAGTTTCATTTACCTGTGGTCAACCAGGGTCTGGAAGCAGACCATCCTCCTTCTGATGTTCTGTCAGAAGGTCAGTAGTAGCCTAACGCTACAACACATGCCTATGTCATTCACCTCACTTCATCTCACCACATGGGCATAATATCATCTCACGTTATTACAAGAAGAAGGGTGAGTGCCATACAATAAGATATTTTGAGAGAGAAGCCACATTCATATAACCTTTATTAGAGTATATTGTTACAATTGTCCTATTTTTTTTATTAGTTATGGTTGTTAATCTCTTCCTGTGCCTAATTTATAAATTAAACTTCATCATAAGTATGGATGTATAGGAAAACCGTCCTATGTACAGGGTTCTGTATTGGTGTCGTTTCAGGAATGCACAGGGGTCTTGAGATGTATCCCCCACCAGTAAGTGGCTACTACTGCACTAACAGGCCCCATCCTAAACACTTGTCTTTAGCTACCCACGGACTCTTTAGTCCCTTTGCAGATAAAAAACTGAGGCTCAACTAGTGGCTGACAGGGCCAGGTTTCAACCTCAAGTAACACTTAGTATAGAAGCATACATGCAAGTAAGAATTTGCTCCTGTTTCTCCCAGAGCATTAATAATCAGCAAACAAATGAGATGATAAATAAATGAGATGGGGTGATTTGAGAATTTCAATGACAGAGAATTATTAAAACCCCATTTAAAAAATCACCTTTGTATTTCCTTGTGCATAAACAAGCCATTCTTCGCATTGCCCCTGTCTGATTATAGGATGTTTTCCAGGAGACTTACTCCTCGAGGCTTGAGTCTCTGACCCTGTGGGTCCCCGGGAAAGACAATAGCTTCTTGGGAAACAAGAAGGAAGAATGAAGGAGAAAACAGTATGTTTGGGGACACTTGACTTCTTCTATACCCTGATGTATCATTTCTTTCCTTTTGTATCCATTCACCGTCTGATTCCCTCAGTAGATGTTAACTTCCGGGTGATCTGTTTTAAACTGCTTTATCCCAAGTGCCTAGAATAGTGTGTAGTTCACAGTAGGTATTTCTTAAATGGGTGCTGAGTGAATGACTTCACTTCAAAGCGCCAGACTTCCAGGGACCTGGGCTTCGAAGCTACCCATCACCACTCACACATTGTGTGCTCTCAGATGGTTTACTAGGTATCTCAGAGACTTGTTAAATAAGGATGATAAAGCTTCTGCTCAGAGAGTGTAGTGGTTGAAGGGATGGAGTGCCAAGTGCCTCACTGGACGCCTGGCAGGAGTCTGGACTTCTTAGCTTCTCCTCACCCTGCACACGACTGCCTCTGACCCCTGGTGTAAATGTGGAAGTAGAGAATTAGCATGAAATTCACAGCCAACTTTGTGCAAATGGATCATCTTGTCACTTAGAGTGTGTCTCCTCTAGAGAGTTTACACTCCTAATTATTTGGCTACATTCTCGGCTCACCTTAGCCAAGCATTAACTCAATCGCTAATTTTCATGCTTAATATATTTTTTCAAGTTATTCAAGGAACTAAAGACTGGCTGGGAAAGCTTTCTACTCTCATCCAGAGGGAATTAAGCTAGTCACAATCAAATCTTCCCCCATCAATAACCAATTTAAACCATTATCCCAATTAAATATCATTCCGAAAGCAATCTTAATCAATCCAGACTTGATAGGCTTCCTGAAAGAATTGCCTAATTAAACTCTCTATAGAATAAAATGATTCTGCCTAGTCAACCCAACGGTGACAGGAAACCAAGAAACAGAAGAGAATATTTGAAGTTAATCTTCTGAGAGCATGTAACAGAATTGAGAGACAATGGGGCTAATGTCCCTCTCACGGGGATATTGTGAGGGCATCAAGAAAATTCACATGAATGTTTTTTGAGAAGTACTTTAAAGTGAAAGTTGTAATCATTAATTTTGGAGTGTGGCCTCCATGACACCTGCCTTATTTCTGAACTTGTTTTCTTTCTCCTAGATTTCTTTCTGTAAACCCAGAATCTTGTTCTCTCTTTCATTCTTAGGACTGTCATGTACAGTGGGCAGATTGCTCACTCCACAAAGGTACCCTTTGAAGACATACATGGAGACTAAACTCCAGTTCAGGCACTTCCTCCCCATGCTGATGGTCTATGGAATACTATTTATTCAGAGAGTAAAATCCTTTCCTAATATGCATGTAGCATGTTCTATAACCTTATCTTATCCCTCTGGTGTTACTTTCCCAGGGCTTCCATAACAAATTGAGTGTCTTAAGACAACATAAGAGTCTTCTCTCCTACTTCTGGAGGGTAGCAGTATGAAATCAGCAAAGCAGCACACCCTCTGGAGGCTTTAGGGTAGAATCTATTTCCTACTCTTCCAGGTTCAGGCAGCTGTTGGCATTCCTTGGCTCATGGCTTGCATTTCTCTCTATGGCATCTTCATATCATTTTCTCTTGTGTGTGTCTGTGTGATTGCCTTTTCTCTCTCTTATAAGGACATTTATGATGGCATTTAAGGCCCACCTGCATAAGTGAAGGTAATTCCCTCCCTCATCTTAAACCCTTAATTACATCAGCAATGGCCCTTTTCCCAAATAAGGCAAGATTTATAAATTCCAAGGATTAGGACTTGATATCTTTATATGGTCATTAATCAGCCTGCTGTATCTCCCAAACTGCTTCCAGGTAATAGCACAGTCTTAGGGGACAGCAGAGTTGACTGCGCACAGTTGTTTTTTTGTTTTGTTTTGTTTTGTTTTGTTTTTCCAGACAGAGGAGGATTCAAGGACACCCAGGTTTTCATGCCATTTGGAATGAGGGATTAGAACTCCAGCCACACTGTTGTATAAAACTTGGGGAAAATGTATATACCAAGGCTGTCCAACAGAACTCTCTGATCTGTTGGGGCAGATGCTTCCAAACTCAGGACTCCAGACTCTCTGTGCCAATCTTTCTACACCTCACTTCTTTCACCCGTTGGGGAGGAGACAATCCTGAGACTCATATAGAGTTGGTCACTCTTTCCTCTTAATGTGACACGGTAGTCCTGTTTGCTGAAACACAAGCTGTACAGTCCATTTTTAGGAATATTCTAACATTTCACACCTTGTGGCACTGACAAGATAAGTTCTTGGGTCTTTTGATTTCCACCTGCTGAGCATGGGAAAGTAATTCCTGATAGAACCACATGACAGAAAGACCACTAGAACTAATGAAGAAACTTTTCATTACAAAACCCTGACCTCTTTTGGTAAGAAGGTAGAAAAGATGTATATATAAGTGTCTCAGCTGGTAAAAATTATTCTTCTCAGAAATAAGAATAACTTTAGTAGGAAAATTAGTAGAGCTTTGGGTTTGGGGAGAATATTTGTTTTCTTGGTTCCTTATTAAAAATACATTTTGCTGACATTAAAAGTGAGATATGCTTATTGACTATAATTTGAAAATATGTGCTCAAATTCCACTACTGGGTATTTACCCAAAGAAAGTGAAAGCACTAATTTGACAAGATACAAGCACTCCTATGTTTATTGCAGCATTGTTTAAAATAGCCAACATACAGAAAAACTTTAGTGTCCATGATAGATGAATAGATAAGGAAGATGTGATACACACACACACACACACACACACACAATGGAATACTACTTACTTAAAAAAGAATGAAATCTTGCCATTTGTGATAACATGAATGGGCCTAGATGGTATTATGCTAAGTGAAATAAGACAAAGACAAATACCATATGACTTCACTTATATGTAGAATCTAAAACATAAAACCAGTGAACAACAACAAAACAGACTTTTAAATACAGAGAACAAGCTGGTGGTCTCCAGAGAAAGGTGTGTGGGATATGGGCAAAATAGGTATAGGAGATTAACTACAAACCTCCAGTTATGAAATAAACAAGTTAATAGAGGTGAAAAGTACAGCATAGGGAATATAGTCACTAATATTGTGATAACATTGTGAGGTGACAACACTGATCTTGGTGGGCACTGAGTAATATATAGAATCACTGAATCAATATGCTGCACACATGAAACTAATACAACATTGTATGTCAATTATGCTTCAACATACAAATAAACAAACAATAAGTGTATCTACTTATGTCCAACCCCAAATTTCACTAACTTGGCTCAAGCCAAAGCCATTGTTATTTCTACCTGGATTGAGACAATCATATTTGAAGGGGGTGGCACTCAGCCTCCAGTTATCCTCCTATTTGTGCCCGTAAAATGTTTGCACAGTTGAAAACATTTAAAAAAATTAATGTTTATTTACTTTTGAGACACACACACACACACACACACACAGAGAGAGAGAGAGAGAGAGAGAGAGAGAGAGAGACTGAGAGACAGAGCCTAAGTGGAGGAGGGGCAGAGAGAGAGACATACACACAGAATCTAAAATAGGCTTCAAAATAGGCTTCAGGCTCTGAACTGTCCGCACAGAGGCCAAAGCAGGACTCAAACTCATGAACTGTGAGATCATGACCTGAGCAGAAAGAAGCTGGACACTTAACAGACTGAGCCACCCAGGTGCCCCAAGAACATTTTTTTAATGACTTCCCACTGCCTAGTATACAGCCAAGTTCTTTAATAGATGCCTTTCAAACCTAGTAGTTTTGTTTTGTTTTGTTTTGTTTTTTATCTTCTAACTATACCCTTCCCATAACGGTCTCACAATCTTCTGTGGAAACATTTTTCATTCCTGGCCTGAGTGATGTTACCCAGACTATGGTATCTCTGAACATTGTTGCTTCATCTGAAGCACTTCACCTGCCTACTTCTTTCACTCATTTCTCACTCTCTCTCCCTTCTTCCCCATCCTTCTGGGCCATCATTTGTGTGTCACTTTTCCTGGGAGTCTCCTTTGACTCTACAAATCTAGATTAAGTGTCCTTTTTCTGGGCTTCCACGGCACCCCACACTTCTTCAGTCAATGTCTTCATACTCAATCATATTTGCTACCCACCTGGGCATATCATATCGCCCCTAGATGATGTACTCTCTGATGGCAAGGATTATATCTATTTTGTAACAGTATTTCCAGTTGTATCATAGTGCCCAACACATTGGAAGCAGTTAATATATACTTTAAATACATATTAAGTATTAGAAAAAATAAGGTTAAGAGCAAGGACCCTAGATCCATATTGCTTGAGTTCAAATTCAAACTTTTCTTGTTACTAGCTTTTAACTATATGTAAGCTACCTAATCACTCTGAATCTCAATTTTGTCATATGTAATTTGTAGGATTCTCTTCTGCTCAGTGGAAGCTGAATCTGTGACTTTGCTTCTAATCAATAAAATATGGCAAAATGATTTGATGTCACTCCATTAATGTGGCTACATCATATGGTGAAGGAGATGAAATATCACTCCCAGGAATGTACATATTACAGTATATAAGATTCTGTCTTAATAGATGGCAGCAAGAGAAATTCCCTGCTGACCTGAGAAGGCACACAGCCATGTCATGGATGGCCTATAGAAAGGACCATGTAGTGAGAAGTACAGGTGATTTCTAAAACCTGAGAGTGGCCTCTAACTTATAGTCAGAAGCTGAGACCTTTAGTCATAAAAGCACAGGAAACAGATTCTGCCTATAATCTGAATAAGCTCCAAAACAGATTCTTCCCTAGTTGAGCCTCCTGATGAGACTGCAGCCCTTCCAAAAGGAAATTAGAGCTGTAAGGGACCCTCAGCAGAGGACCTAGCTAAGCAATGCCTGGGGTCCAGACCAACAGACACTGTACCATAAAAATGAAGCTGCTACGTTTGTAGTAATTATTTACACAGCAATAGAAAACAAATGCATAGTCCCACTCCCTGATAACTACTTGTAGGATTAAATGAATTAATATTCACAAAATGTGGAGAAATATTCCTGTCACTCAGTAATTATTACATTA
The DNA here is from genome assembly GCF_018350215.1 of Panthera leo. Taxonomy (NCBI): domain Eukaryota; kingdom Metazoa; phylum Chordata; class Mammalia; order Carnivora; family Felidae; genus Panthera; species Panthera leo. The sequence continues at coordinate 189,833,581 of NC_056682.1, forward strand.
GTATTCGTTAAATAAAAGGAAAGTAAATGTTTTTATCACTCAAATACATTTAATGTAAATGTTTTATGTTTTGTTTCTCTTTTTCCACTATTTTCACTATATTTCATAGTTGAACTTGTACAATGCATGACTATATGTCATGTAACAAAGGTCATTTTATTGATAACTTCCAAATGCTAAATTTTATAGATGTGTCAGAATTATAGTAATTTTTTCTTATTTTTGGATACTTAGATCCTGCTAATTTTTCATTATTATAAACAGTGCTGACTTAACCATGAATGTTTGAAATCACAGCATCAATTGTTTTATTAATTATTTTTTGAACATATCATTTAAAAGTTTTATTTTCTTCCATTCATGTGTTTGTTTCCTCCCATTTAGCTGCTTAGGATGGACAAATTTTATACTGTTTTTTTTTTAATAAATACTATTAATTAAGTTATAAGAATGTATTGCTTTAAGTTCCTCTAGAATTAAGTCCTTACAGTGTATTGCAATTTACAAAATATGAAAAAGAAGGCATCTCATCCAATGTATCCCAAATAACTCTAAGATTGCAATTACAGATTGAAGTTAACTGATCTTGTCCTTAGAAACAGAACAAATTGCTTAATCTCTCTTCAGCCATTGGCCTGAAGATAAATGATGTATTGTATATATTTTGAACATCAGTGTAAGAATTTATTCTCATTCCTTAATAGCATGTGCCTGCCATGGTTTTAAAGCTATTTAAATTTCTTGATGTGCTATGAGAATTATGTCCATCTTGATGTTACAGAAATTAACCTATCAACTCTCAGAGAATAAAGATCATGACAGTTTATTATTATTATTGTTATTGTTATTATTATAACTTTTAATCTAGTCACAGCTCCATGACATAAGGTGGTTCTTAAGAGAATCACAGAAATAAATATAATTTCTTCTATGAAACAAAAGTATTTCTGATAGATCTGCAAAAAGTGTACTGTATTTTGATACAGTAACAAGTGTTACTATCATTTACTAGCTCTGAGCCTCCTAAATAGATTGGAATTGTAACACCTATGTTAATTTTCAATTGTGAGGATAAATTTAACCATGTCTATGCAATTTTTTAACAGCTTTACTGAGTAATCATTAATGTACCAAGAACCACATATATTTAATGTGTATAATTCAATAATGTAGACATGGGCAAACACTCATGATACCATCACCATGAAGTCAAGGTAATCTACATTATGCACATCCAACACCTTCAGAATTTCTTTGTGTCTCTTTGTTTTGTGCATGTATGTGTGTGTGAGGTAAGAATGATTAACATGAGATTTACCCTCTGGAACTTTGATGGGCATAATACCATATTGTTAACTACAGGTTCTGTGTTGCACAGCCAATTTCTAGAACTTATTCATCTAGTTTAATTGAAACTTTACATTCATTAAATAACAACCCTCCATTTCCCTCACACTTCAGCACCGTTTTACCTTAACACAGAGTCAGTATACCACTGTCCACCATTAATGAAAGTGAACCAATGAAAAACATTTTAACTATATATTCTTTACATGTCTGGTACTCTAATTAATTTTCAGTGAATTTATGTTTACACAATGTCTTCTATATAAAACTGCTACATCTGGGTGTCAGAATGAGATCTGGAAAATTTACCCAGTCAGCTGTCAATAGGCTAATATAATCGTTTAGATGAAATGTTCTATTTAACTGATATCAATAAGTGGAACTTATGGCCAAGGATATTATACACACACACACACACACACACACACACACACACACACACATCTTCAGTTTGAAAGGAAAGTAAGGCAGACGCCAGACTGAATTTCATCAAACAATAGAAGTTCTCAAACTTGCTTGATAGATTCAATTACATGACTGAATTCAGCCAGGGATGGCCATGTTCACCAAGTGGTTTTCAAAGAAGATATTTTTGCTTCTCTATCCAGATGTTATAAGATGAAGAAATAGGAGTAAAGTCTTGGTTGAAAGTTATGGCTGGAGTATAAAATTCAATACTTTTCAAGGTTTATATCTACTCAGTAAATCCTGAATGAGTAAATGCAACCATGTATGGAATTGTACGAATTTGGATATGAAAACTTACTTCAATGATTTTTTAAATTTTCTTTGGACATGTAGACAAATACATATATTTGGATTATAGCTCACTTGCCTCCTTAAAAATACCCAGCATTTTTTCCAGTATTTCACTTTAAAATATTGCGTTCAATATGGTATTTCCTTTAGGTAAGGGCATAGATCACCTTTTCCTAAGGTGAACTGGCCACTCTATTAGTTAAGCAGCTTTAGAAAGAGCATATGATGGGACTGCCTGGGTGGCACAGTTGATTAAGTGTCTGGCTCTTGAGTTTGGCTCAGGTCATGATCTCATGGGAGCCCCAAGACAGACTCCATGCCTGGATTCTTTCTCTCCCTTTCTGTCTATCCTTCCCCTGCCTGGGCACTTTCTCTCTCTCTCTCTCTCTCTCTCTCTCTCTCTCTCAAAAATAAATTTTTAAAAAAGGATATTATCATGTTCATCTTATATAGCTATTGATAAAGTATTGTAACACAAAAAATACAGACCCTAAAATGTAGTAGACTGTATTATTGGTTCATGACTATTCATTTGTTCCCCGCACTTGCCATGTTTTCCAATAAACAGAATATATTTTCTTGCCTAATTGCCTTTGGGCTTGGGCATATGGTTTCCCTTGGATAATTAAATGTGGAAAAATATACCATATACCACATATGAGCCAAATCTTTAAATGTGCTTGTGCACATTTCTGTCTATTTCTTGACCTCTATTTATAAGAAAATTATGTCTCAGAGGGGAGCTACCATTTTAGCCTTTTTCTGAAATAAGAAGATACGTGGATCCAAGCCCAGCATAGCGCAGAACCCAGGAACAGCCCAGACCAGCCTAAACTAAGCAAATACTTCTGTTCTTGTGTATATGAATAAGAAATGTATTTTCAAACCAATTGAAATATTACGACTGTTTGTTACTGCAGTAAAAGCTGATGATAGATTAGATAGATGATAGATAGATAGACATATACATATAGCTGTGTATCTATCATCTACCAATATCTATCTATCCACCTATCTATCTATTCATATAGATATATATAGCTAGAAAAAGAGATCTAAATCTAGATATATATACATAGGACGTAATACTGATTCTTCCTTAATTTGTGTGCTTGGAGAAATATAATTATTTCCATAGTATTTATCATAATCATAATTATCATTTTAGTTAAGATTTATTTAGCAGCTCTAAAAAATAAACATCAAACTTTCAATTGCTTAACACATTAAGCATTTATTTTTGTTGGTATAACTGTCCAAAGTATCCAGAGTGGACAGGCTTTTCTCCCTGTAAAAGTTAGGGATCCAGCTCCTTTCATTTTGTGTTCCCATCATTCTCTAAGAACTCATGGTCTCTGAGGCCCTCAGATAGATGAAGAAAAACAATGTAGTGAGGGGCCACCTCTTCCTTAACATTTGTTCATTACCTTGCCTCTGCTCACACCTTTGGGCAAGATTGTCACTTTGCTCCACCTATGTGCAAAAAGAGATGGGAAATCTAATTCCTAGCCGAGAAGCTTCTTCCCAGTGACAGAAATCAATGGAAGGGGAAGCAGAACTTCTAATTGGACACTTAGTCTCCTCTACCACAATCATCATTGCAACCAGAATTACTGAAAAGTTATATATTCCAGACTCTGTCTCTGGGAAGGCAGCTGTGTGTAGAGGGAGGGAAGGAGAAAGAGGTGAAAGGGAATGTGAGGGAGAGGAGAAGCAGGAAGGGAGGGGAGAGATTTTAAGGAATTGACTCAGACAGGTGTGTGGCTGGCAAGTCAGAAATCGATGGAGCAAGCTGGCAGTCTACAAATTCAGGTAGAGTTGATGATGATATCATCTTGAGTACAAATTCCACAGGGCAGCCAGCTGGAACTTAGGCAGAGTTTCTGTGTTGTAATCTTGAGGAGAATTCCTTCAAGAAATGTCAGTCTTTGTTCCTAAGGTCTTCCACTGATGGACCAAGTCCACCCACATTATGAAGGGCAATCTCCTTTCTCAAAGTCTATTAATTTAAATGTTAATCACATCAAAAAAACACCTTTGGAGCAACATCTGGATTGATATTCCACCAAAAAAACAAACAAAAAAAAAAAAACAAAAAAAACAAAATAGCACCAGAGCCTAGCCAATTTGACTGTAAAAATTAGCCATCACACTTGCTGTCAGCTTGACTTTCAGTTTTCTAAGTTTCCTCATCTGTTTAAAATGACACCACTTCATGTAACTCTGGTGATGACAGAAGTGCTAATATATATAAAATACGTGGCATAGTCATGGCATAGGACATATGGCCCTTACATGTTGGCTTTTATTCACTCTGGTCCTCCCAGCAGGTATTTTCTGTGTCTTCCTCTTTCATAGATGAGATGGTATAGTCATTTAATATCTGTATGTCTCAGTTTTTTCAACCAAAAAGCCATTTGCAGAGTTGTTGTGATGATTATAAATTATCCATGTAAAATACTTACCTCAGAATATAGCACATAGTAAGATGCTGATGTCTTGGCATGATGATCCAAAGTATTTTTTTCCTCTCCTGTTTAGATATCTCTATCATCCCTGGGAAAGGAAATATGGGAAACTCTTTCTGACAGGAAGCATTAAATTTAAAGCCCAGGAGAAAGATTCAGTGGGACATAGAAGCAGACGTAGTCTCAAGAATAAAATAAATATACAAATCCCAGGTCTTAATCCTCTGTTTTTAATAGGACCGTGCAGTCTAAATTAGAGCACCTTTATCTCAGCAGCCATCCATCATATAATGGAATGAAGAAGTGAAGAGAGGCACTGGAGGCAGGTAGGAAAAGAGAGTCACTCAGATGTATTATTTAACTCTCACTCACCCTTCTTACTCTCTCCCAACCTTTGAAGAGTCTGTTTCCACCCCTGTCTCTGAGTCATTTAGTGTTTATCCAAATCCCCAGCCAGGCAGTCCAGAGAGAGCCATGTTTTGGCTGAATCTCCATGGCCACAGGTGGTACAGACACCTGCAAGCACTTCAGCCTTCCCTGGACAGAAAACAGATCTTGGCCGGGTTGAGATTTGAAATGGAGAGAATAACAAAGATGGTGGCACAGGAGAACAGGCATCAGCCTTGTCAATCCTGTTACTTCTCTGGCTCGTGGCTTTACCATGGCATTCTTGGGAGGATTTGTATCCTGAGAAGTTTTGTTCAGCCAACCATGATGTTAATAGTACACCATGGACTGCAGAGGAGTCTGAAGGGAATACGAGGGCCCTGTTTGCTTTGGCCAACTTTTTCTGTTGTGAATGTCCTACTTTTGTTATGTTTGGGTCTGACCCGTTGCTGGGTTTCATATACAATTAATATCAAAGTCTATTTTCTTTGTACAACTCCTGGCTTGTCTCAGTCTTATCTCTAAAAAGCTCATACAAAGCTAGAGTGCATCTCCAAGAGGAAACAGAAGGAATTTTTGATGAGCACAACAACCCTCATCCTTCAAAATGACTTAGTTTGCTCTGTTCTATTCTGAATTAGCAAACTAAAGTATGCCTCTGAGATCCCATCATCTTTGAAATTCCACAGGCTTTCTTGATTGTTTTGTGCGCTAGAGTGAGAAGTGAAAATTTCGGCTTCCTGGGACAATCATTTAGCTTTGAAAGGCAATATTATTCTCAAAAGCAGAGGATCATGGGTTTTCAGGGGTTAATGAGAGCACTTCAAAAAGGGAAATTGGATTGTTGAACTGAAATATTTTGAATGTATGTGCGTATGTATGTTCTTGTGCTAGGGTGTAAAACTTTTATCATATACTCACAGGAGTAAATTCCCCACAAAAATGAAGGAGCTGATGCTTTTAAATTTGAATTATATTGCAACCTCAAAGGAGAATGCCAAATCTAAACATTTTATGAGGAAAATCTTCTCTTGAACTAGAAAATAGCTAAAGCTGCTCTTATTTGTTGCTGTTGTAAAAAATGAAAAATTTGTTGAGTCTTTTCATTAGATATAAAAGCTTTCTTGATATTTTCTCAAGTGAACTATGGGCTATTTTGATGCCTAATCAAACTATTGCAGTGTTTGCCATAAAATGTACCACGTGCACAGAGCCCATCTTTGATGTTACACATCTATACTTAATCATTGTAGGTAATTAATCTTTTTTCTGTTCTCTGGGGACGTCCTTACAATCTTGATCCTGGTCTCATCTAAGATATTTATAAAAAGAAAGAAAGAAATGAATACATATGATGCTATAACTCAGCTGTTAGTTTCCTCTTCTACTTTTTATGCTTCATGCTTTCCCTCCATATAAGATGTGAACAGGGCCATGTTAAAAGCAGAGTGAGTGAACTAAGTAGCAGACTGTCTAGAGAGCTCCAAATGATGTGGGATGGCAGAGATCATGAAAATAACTTCTATCTTTACCAGTGCTGGGTTTCTGGGGTCTCTTACCAATTAGTAATCAATAAGTCATAACAACCAGGAGAATGAGATGTGATATTGAAATGTGGGCATCACATTCCTCTTCCATGCAATATGAGGAATGACAGAGAGAGAGAGAGAACATGTGTATCCCTAGTTCAGGAGTTTTCAGTATACAAGGGCAAAACTCACCCAATATTTTTATGTAGTTCCAGGGATCTTAGCAACTTGAATGCATAAACATAGAATTAACTGCAGAGTTTTATAGGTCAGAGAGGGTTTACTATTATCATTTAATATTATAGATAATTATAACCATATGAGAGAATATATGAGACATTCAATTGAGGAATCAATCCTAAGTGTTTATTACATTATGATAATAAAAAAATGATTGATTCCTTCCCATATGTTGGGCACTGTGCTAAGTACCTCATATACATCATCATCTTCATTTTCAAAACTACTCTAAAAAGTAGGCAATACATTATTATCCTCACTTTATGAATGAAGGAACTTCATCTAGGAGAGATAAAAAAGGGAAAGTCACCGTGAATATGGTATTAACCACTTGGCTCTGGTTTCTCCATAGAAATATTAGGAGATATATCAGTGGGAGAGAGTAAAGGGAAGTGGCAGGGAGATTAGTGAATAGGAGTATCCTGTGGAGAGAAGGAGGAGGACCACAAGAGAAAGTCAGGAAACTCTATAGATGTTAATATCAGATTAATATCAGATCATTATTAGTTCTCAGAGCCATCTAGAATATCATCATAATCGAGGTGAGGTTTCTGATATCCTGATTCAGTCTGGGTTTTGTTTCTGCCAGATGATGTGCTACCTTCTCCTGTTTTCTTTTAAACCCATTCTGTAATTATTCTTTTGCTTCTAAAAGCTGATATATTTATCTTAAGGAAAATATAGATGCAGAGCTCAACATTTTTTTCACTGCAACTTTAAATGTCAAATCTGAGATGCTTCATTGTTAATTTATTGTGAAATACTGGTTTCATTATCAAAATATTTTAATTCACCATAAAAATGGCCTCCTAGTATCCATACCTCAAGAACTGACTTTTCTTCTAAACACAACTGTTACTATTGGTTGTTCAAATACTACCAGGGACCTTTCTGGAATTGTTGTTTGGAAGCATGAAGGGTTTCATACTCCATGCTTGGTCCCACCCTGTTCTCCAGAGTCGTTGCCTCGCTTCTGGAGCGTTTGCTCATCCAGTGCAACTGGATCTCTGCTTTTGTTTTCTCTTGAGCATTCTGCTTGTTCACATAATTATTCATTCACCAAGTACTTGGAATTTAAAGTCAAACCAAAAAATCCAGTTCCAAACAGTCCTAAAGCACTTGTGGGTCAAAGATACAGTAAAACTGCAATTGCAAATGAATTCCCACTTGCTCCAAAAGCTTCCTGTATTTGCCACTGTTACAGCAGGAAGCACCCCATCTGCCTGGAGACTGGTTTGTCCCTCTTCCCAGACTTTGAGCTCTTGGAGATCAAGGACTATATTTGTCCATTACATATTCTAAACTCCTGAGAATGCAAGAGGTACTCACCAGTAAAAGAGAATGAATGCATCCATGGCAACAAAATCTTCAGGGCACACCATATTCTCTTTATGTGATATGTAACTATTCTGCTCATGATGGTGTAGACATTCTCCATAAGCTGCCTAACAACAACCATCTGGTCTAGTCTATTATGACAGGTTTCTAACTGCACTTTTATCTCTATCCATTCTCTCTTTTAATTTCCCCATACTCTACTGTCAGGTGTATAATCCCAATATTGCTTTATACGTGTGACTCCTACACAAAATCTTCAGGGTCTTGCCTATATCTTCAGGATCATTATAAGCCTGATGACCAGAATCTTCCATTTCCTAACCCCAGCTATGTCTCCAGTCATATGAGTGGCTGTCACAAAATTACAGCTCTAACTGATCTAAGCTTTGTCTACTCAACAACACTTTTCCCTTTACTCATCACTGTTTATTCCCCTTATCCATTCTACCTTTATTATCTTTCTTTATCCTGGTTTTAATACCACTTTTCCTTCAAAGTAAACTTCAAATTTTATTTCTTCTACAAAGATTTCTTAGAATGTGCTCTAGATCTCATTTCTAAAAAACAAAGACTCAGAGAGACATCATAAAATAATCCGAGTTCCATATCAGAACCTTAGTAAAGCACCTTGTACCTTGTACACAGGTTAGGAGTGAGACCATCTCTGGGCATTAGCTTTTGCACATGCCAGCTGGGTATATCATTGCAAACATCGGCTCACTTGTCTGTACTTTGGTTGTCCTCATCTGTACAGTGGTTGTATATTAATTCTTTAAGAATGAAGGAAGAAAAATACTTATGTGGCTTATATGTCTGGCTTCCTTTCTCTAAGCTTCGTTATTTTTAATATATATCTGAGTCCTCCAATGTTTAAACATCTCTAGTCCAGAAAATTGAAATTTAAGTATTAACATTCTATTATTAGGAAAGGTAGAGATTTTTCAATATTTAATGGCACATCAAATTTGGGAAATAACTGGAGGTTTTATGATTTAAAAATATTTTAAAATCAAATGTTCAAATAATAATTTTCAGCTTATGAGATCAAATATTTATATCATAAAATGATGTGTTCAATGGTTTGCTCTGAAGGGGTTAGAAAATCGGAATGGTAACTCAATATGCTTGGCCCCTTTCCAAGTTTTCTGCTTTAATCCCATGAATCTTCTAATGGTATGACCCCTACATGCAAAGGGAGAAATAGGGGGAAAAATGTCCAATTGCAGAAAGAAAAACAGGATTTAATGTGATCATGTCTTGGATTATTTATGTAACCTTTTAAGAATTAGATATGTTTGAATAAAGCACCATCACTTGCTTTGCTAAGACGATGGTTTCATTAAAAAGCCCTTGTGCTGAAACCTGGAATGCATTGCCTGGATAAGCAGGTCAGAGTTCACAGTTGAAACTGCTCATGCAAAGCATGTTCAAAACTACCAGAAAAAAATTAAAAATGATAGTATCTGTCTCCATGTGCATGTGTGTGAGTGTGTGTATTTATGTTGTACACTGAGAAAAAAGAAGTGAGCGTAAGTACGAGAAGCAGGAGCCAGAAGAAGACAGGGATGCTTGAATGGGATGTAAGTGAGCATCTCACATACCTCTGCACCATCCGTGCAGTGATAAGATGGTACAACTTGAAGACATTTATGGCAGTCTGGAGGGAGGTAGTCTTTGGCAAGGAAGACAAAAACAAACCACATTTATCTCTGATGATTTAGCAGATTCATAACCATATATCTTAAACCAGGAGACTCAGAGCATTCCTTTATCTTTTGAAGCAACAAAACAGAGCTTGTCTACCTGTCCTGTGTCTCCCGAGTGAAACTGAGGGCCTCTCACTGGAGGGCTGGGGTCCTGCGGGGGATACAAGTCACCATGGTGGGTCATGCAGGGGAAGTTGTTTTGCAGCTAGAACGGCTGGCTTCCTCCTCTCACTGCCTGTGGAATGCTGACCATGATGAATGGCGTCCTAAGTACTAAATGCCTTGTTAGCATTGGGCATCTGACAAAGAATTGTCAGAATGTCTTACTCAAAGAATTCCAGGGAAGCAGATTTCTTCGATGTTTTCTTTCTTTTCTTCCTCCAACTTTTGTTCCAATGATTGACCATATGTCCAAGGATGAAGCAGAATTTTATGTTGTTCATTCCTTAAATTATTTATTCAGCCTTTTTTTTTTATGGAGCACACATCGCTTTGGTGAGTAAAATATGTGAAATGACTATTTTTGTGGAGCTAAAATTTATAAAGAAAATAATTGGATAAATTAAAATATACTAAGTCCCGTGAAATATGTGAAAACTTTATGAAAAACATACAGGCTGCATAAGGGGGTAGAGAAAGAAGAAAGTAAGTGTAGGGTGATTAGTTGTTTTAGAGGGCATAGTCAGTATAAGGTACTATGGTATGGATGCATTTGATCCAGGCTCTAAACAAAAGAATGAAATGAGTCAAGATGTCATCTGGGATAAAAGTGTTTCAAGGAGAGGGGACAGCTAATGCAAAGTCCCTAAATCAAAAGCATATCCTGATAAAATAATTTTAAAAAGTGATTAGGATGTGAGTTTGGTAGCAGTGGGTCAGGTCACGAAAGGACTTTTATGTTAAACTGAAGCCTATATATCATCATATCAGTGAGATGGGAAGGCATAGGTGGGTTTTTGATAAAAGGAGTGACCTGACTTGTCTGCAGGGAGGAGAGGCAGGAGTCAAGGTCCAGAATGGGAACAGAGAAAGAGGCGATTGCAATTGTCCAGGAAAGAACTGACAGGGTTTGAAACAGGTGATGGTGAAGGAGTACATGGATTATGCACATATTTTGACAGCAAACCGGACAGATTTTGATGGATTGGATGTGGACTGTGACATAAATTAAGGAATTAAGTCTGACTTCAGGGTTTGGGACCTGAACAACTAGAAGAACAAATGTGACATTTGTTAAATTGCAGAATTTTTTTAGAGAAAAAGAGAGAAGGTGTGAGCAGGGAAGAGGGGCAGAGGGAGAGAGAGAGAGACAGAGAGGGAGAGAGACAGGGAGGGAGGGAAAGAGAGAGAGAGAGAGAGAGAGAGAGAGAGAGAGAGAGAGAGAGAATCTCAAACAGATTCCACACAGAGTGAAGAGCCCAACACAGGGCTTGATCCCATAACCCGGAGATCATGACTTGGACTGAAATCAAGAGTCAAACGCTCAACCGACTGACCACCCAGGTGCCCCTGCTGATTTTTTTTCTTGTACTAAAATTTATACACAGAAATGAATGCTGTCTTTTAAATGACTTTTCCTAGGAAAATATCTACTCGGTACAGTAATGCTTCAGCTCAGAGCAGCTCAAGTCTTTCTTAAGAATTTCATTCAATGCCTGAGACATGCAAGACATTCAGTTTCATTTTCATTTCACTTTTTTAACCAAACAGTGGAGTGAGTATATTTACCTTGCTTTTGGCCCTTTTGAAAATATGACTTCCAGTTTATTAAGGATGAGATAGTGCCAGCATTCAAGATAGTAAATATAAAAAGCAGCAAAAATACAAAATCTGAAAATTTCATTGTAATATTACCAATTCTCAGGAAGAGATAAACTCTCCAGACATATTCACCAAGATAGTACTAGCTGGTTTCTCTAATTGTATATATAAAACATTTTAACTTTTCATGGTTTGACCATAATGGCAGCCCACAGTGAATATTGGAGTTTCTCAGGAAATTTGGAAACTTAGGATTGATTTGGCTGCATACAAAAAAAAAAAAAAAAAAAGGATGAAGAATAAGGAAGTAAAGAAAGAACAAATATACAAAAGTAAAAAGACTTTTGCTATAAATATTAAAGGATATGTTTTTCTCAAATAATAATAAGTCTAGAAGTCATGGTCTAGGACAGAATACCCTTGATCAAGGAAGCAAGGGTTCTTTTAGCCTCTTACTTTATTATGTTAGCATGCAACTTTTTTATTCTTATGATTACAATAAATATGATCTAACTCTGGGTTCATGCCTGAGTCCCAGGAATGGGGGAAAAAAGGGAATGGAGAAGGATAAAAGGCCAAAGTCATGGTCAATTTGTGTCTTCCTTTTGTACCACAAAAACATTAGTCTTACCACAAGACCCATCCTGTAGAACTATACTTAAATCCTAATATTCAGAACTGGCTCACCAAGACACCATTAGCTGTAAGAAGTCTTGGACATAAGTGATTTTTGTTTCGCTTTTGTAACTGGTTGTTCTCTTTTTTTTTTTTTTTTCATTTTCTATTAAACAATAATTCACATACCAAAAAGATTTTGTATGAAAGGGCACAGTTTGATAAACCATTGCAAACAGAACACACCAGTCCAGTCTGTGCCCAGATCAAGACACAGAACATTAGCAGCACCCCGTACCCTGACCTCAGATTCTTTCCCAGTCACTGCATCCTAGAGTGGTAGGCATATTTTTTCTTAGTGGGCCCACTGCTGGCCTGGATATGATAGGATGATAGGTATGATAGGATGGTGCCAGGGGTGAACCTAGACAACTAACCTTTTTTGAGTTCATGGACAGAGATGTAAGGAGCAGGGAAGGAATGAATAGACATGGACCAGTCATGAACCAAGAGGCAGACTTAAGAGCCTTCTAGGCAGACTTAAGCCTTAAATACTTATGTACCCCCGGTGACTGCATGAGTCTTGTCTTGGGGAAAAAAAAACTGTTTTAGTTTAAATTTTATTGTCTCAAATATGTGTCCTGATATAGAGTAATAACCATAATATGAAGGGGTTCAGGGAGAAAAACACAGACTTTGAAAAGTAAACTGATTCAAGTTTGAAATCCAGCTCTATGGTTTCATAGACAAAAAGTTTTGGAGGCGCTTCAAATTCCTTATCAACAAAAGATGGTAATAATACTTTCTTCATAGATGTGTTAAGAAGCTAAGCTAGATGTAACTGCACAAAAATTGAATCTTGGTGTGTTGCCCCCAGTTGACAAAGAGGATTGAGTGCTTTCCACGTCAGCCCTCACCCCTTTCCCCACCTGTCACCAGGCCTCTTCAAGAAATAGCATTCTTTCCTGACCATGAGAAGCATTTGGAAATGGAGGAAGGGAGTGGATATTAGGAGGGGAAAAAAATGTAAGGCTTGGTCTGAGAAGGAATTTGAGGATACTGGGAAGAAAACGCTTCAGAGTCCTCGTGATGTGTGAGGGACATACATTTAAAAAGAAAAAAATATATTGGGGCACCTGGGTGGCTCAGTCAGTTCAGCATCCAACTTCGTCCTCAGGGCATGATCTCACGTTTGGAGATTGGGCCCCGCACTGAGTTCTGTGCTGACAGCGCAGAACCTGGAGGCTGCTTCAGATCCTATGTCTCCCTCCCTCTCTCTCTCTGCCCCTCTCCCACGCACATTCTGTCTCTCAAAAAAAAAGAACGTTGAAAAAAATTGTAAAAAGTAAGAGAAAAATATCTCCTTATGCAATGAGATATGTAAATATGCATATTTATGTTATATATTAATATATTTATATTTATAAATATATATCCCCATGTATATACATATAGATATACATGTAGATATATAGGTGTGTGTATATATGTTTAGATCTTTTTCACATATTTTCAAAAATGAAAGATGTTTGGTAATATTTTGCAGTTCATTTTTCTGTTTTGTTTTGTTAGTTTTGTTTTGTTTTCCTGGACCGTGTTTCTTGGACTGCTGCAGTCTTCTGAGACTGATCTTTACAGAACTTTACTATATAAGGATTAAAGAGAGAATAAATAACAGTCAGTACAGGACCAGGCACATGGCTGTTGTTCAAAAAAACTAGTTATTTATTATAAATGACTAATTATGTTGTCTTTGCTTAAAGGTATTTTTCAAATAACTATACCAACAACAATAACAATAATAAATAATAATAGATAACACATATTGAGACCTTTGCAAGACCTTGGACTGCTCCTTTATTCCTGGTAACAACGCTAACGGCAAGAATAATTGTTACCCATACTTTATAGATGAGGAAACTGAGACCCAGGAAAGGTCCAGTAAGTTCTGGTAAAATAATATATAATATAAAATAATATCTGGTAAAATGATACAACTGGGGTTTGAACCTAAACAGTTTTCAGACTAAACACGCAGTACCATGAGATTATTGCTTTACTTTACAACTGAGAGTTGACATGAAAATAAAAGACTTTCAAGGATTAAACAAAAACTGGAACTCTGCTTGAGCAACACAGCTAACCCATGTCCTCACTGATGGAGTAATTCCCAGGTGCCAGAAAGAGTCAATGTGTATCTCTCTATTTTAGTAGCTGTATCACTGAGGCTCCTAGAAATTTATTATTGTGTCCAAGATCAGGCCACTCGTAGACAGGGTCCACGATTTGAACCCAGGACAGGGTGACTCCAAAGCCTGTGGTCTTAACCACTCTGCAGTAACACTGTCACCAATTCAGTGTTTTAATGACACAGGTGACTTCTTACTATGCCCTGAAAGAGTCATACCGTAAAAGTTTTTGAGAATTGATAACTAAGAATACTGAAATGAGGTCTGAAGCCTTGAGTTCCGTAAGACATTGGGCGATTTACTTGGTTATGTTGGGAAGTATTTCTTTCTAAGGTCTCTTTTGTCATAACTTACAGGGGCTGTAAAATTCTTCACATGCATAAACTCATTTCTTCCTTGAATATTATTTGGTCTTATCTATGAAACGGAGACATACCATCCCTGAGAAATAGTCCCTAATTTGGAATAGTATGAAATTTATGGAAAATCCTGTCCTCTGAGAAAGAAATTCTTTAGTCCTTTAAAGGCTGGATTTATATATATATATATATATATATATATATATATATATATCTATCACTGAATCCTCAGGACCAAAAATAGTTCCTGGGACTTAGTAAATGCAAATGGTTTTTTTAATGAAAACTAAAATGAGAAAGATATTGCCTTTAAAAATAGATATTTTCCTCTAAATTTTCACTTTAATGTTTAGATGCCAATATCTGATGAAAACCATGTTATCTGGTTACTTAGGGTTTCAGGAGGGTGGATAATGTCTGCAATTCCTGCAGCAAGGAGGCAGGCAGGAAGGCATGCCACACACTCCTGAAAGTGTAGAGCAACGCCAAGGCAAAGGGTAGTGTTAAAGCTCTCAGTTCAAACTGGAAATCCCTCCAGGTTGACATCTGTTTCACTTTATTAGGTGTGGCCACTTAGTAAGACAGAACTCATTTTTTTTTCGTGCACTGTCTTTATTCTGACTAAACGTGCCTCTAAATTCTGCCCTGGACCCGTGAAGACCCAGAGAGCTTTCTCCTGGGGTGGCAGCTTTATGATTAGGAATCTAACCAGCTCTGTGGGGTACTCCCTCTGTCCCAAATATTCTGAAATCCTGATCATCTACAGAACGCAGTTTCTTCCAGTCAGCTCCAGAACTGCTCCCTTCCTGACAAGTATAGTGAAACTTGATTATTCATCTAGGAAAACACCAGTACTCAAAACAACCTGTTTCCAAAATGTCTATAAAGCATCCACCTACAAGTGTAGTTTTCTAAAAGCCAGTTCTACTATGTATCCTAAGGAGGGGGAGGGGAACTAGAAAGGTTGGGGGTGGGAGGTAGTTCCATGATCCTTAATTAGAGAAGTCTGCCCATTAAGGTCTTCTCCTAGACATTTAAAATAAACATTAATATTTGAGAGGCTTGGAGACGTCACAGAATACGGGAATATGTTTACTTTATTTAAACGTATATGTTTTTCCAACTTCTTTTCACATAGCAATGATTAGTCTCCCCAGAGTACATGTTGGGCAAAATTGCTCTAAATCAGTGGTTCTCAAAGTGTGTTCTAGGGTCCCTTGTGAGGATTACCCAAGATCTTTCAAGGAATCCGTGAATTCAAAACTGTTTTTGTACAAACGTGACCTTGTTTACTTATTCTCTCACGAGTGTAAGTAAACTCTTCCAGAGGCTCTGTGTGGTGATATATTGTAACAGACTGAATGCAGAAGCAGCTATGAGGGTCCTGCTGTCTGTCCCCTAATAGATGTTAAAGAGATTTCAAAACAGATGTAAAATGCTACTTTTCTCACTATTTTTTTTCGTTGGGAGAATATAGTTATTTTTAATAAAAATGTCTTATTTTTGTTAACTTCTAATGGGCTTATTATTGTTATTTTCAGTGGATTAATACATATTTAAAATTTATGTTTTAATATCTGGTATGGTATATATCAACAGTTATAGCCAACTTAGGCAACCTCTGTGCAGGGTTGGCAACAATCTTTAACAGAACCAAGGGTCCTGAGTCCCTCACATTTGAGAAATACTGCACTCTACTACTTTGAGAGCAAGTATCAGAATTAACCTACTCTGGGGAGTGGTTTAAGAGGTATGAAATATCCCAAAAATGGCCTGAAGGAATGTAAGGTGCAGATATGGGGCATAAAAATATATCCATGAGTCAGTAAAACAACCAAATAATTAGGAATAAAACTCTAGGTTCAATTTCCAGTTCTGTTTTTATTTATTTACTTTTTTTTCTTATTTTGAGTTGCCCATTGATTTTCCTATAACTTAAGCTTTCTCAATTTGGAAAAAAAAAGTATTAACTGTGATAAAACAAAACAAAATAATAACTAAGATAATTGTTGTGAGGAATAATGAAGCATATGTAAAAAGATTTTAGACTCAAATAATTTGAGTTCATAGCTCCCTTCTATTATTTATTAACTACATGAATTCACGGGCAACGACCCACACCTTCCAACACCTCAGTTTTCCCAACTAAACTATGTTAACTATTGTTTCTATCACAAAATTTATGGATGATTAGACCATACTTGACACATAGTAACCCCCAATAGTTGATTGGTCGTATTTATTTTGCGAATTATTAACAACGACAACAATAGGTATTGTTTTGATTAGCTATTGCTGAGTAAAATAACCACCCCAAAACATAGAGACTTAAAACAATAACCATTTTATCATGTCTCACAATTCCCTGTGTTGAGTATGGCTCAGCTGGGTTGTTTCTCTCTGGCACCACGGAGAGTGTCTCTGGTATTTAAGTCAGATGTTATGACTAGGGTAGGATGTCTTGCTCCCCTGTGCTTTCCCATTTGGCCTCTCTGTCCGCATGGAAAGTCCTCCTCCATGGTGTTTCCATGTGGCCATTGTCTCTGGCAGACTAGTTGGGGCTTCTTCTATGATGGCTCAGGGTTTTAAGAGGAAAGAGCAGAGGGCAGAGCTCAGAAGTCCCATGACACTACATACTCCGTATTCTATTGGTTGAATTAGTCACAGGTTCAAAGGAAGAGGATGTAAGTTCCTTCTCTTGAATGAGGTATGATTCATTTAAACTACAAATGCTATATACAATTGGTTGTTATGATGTATTATATCAGTGCCAAAGGTTCTTTCATGGAGATCTGACATCTAGATAACAGTTTTGTGACTGTCAGCACCAACAGGAATCTATTAGTGATATATATGTAGACTGCACTGTGTAGACACCACAGTGAGGAAATGGGATATTATGAGTGTGAGTCTGTAGCCAAAATAAAATATATTGGTCCATGTAGTATGATGAAAAAAGCAGCAGCTTTGGTGCAAGGAAAACCGGGGTTCAGCACCTGGCTCTGATGCTCCCTAGCTCTATTTTCTGACACTCAGTTAAGTCACCCATGCTTGTGTCCCAGATGCCATGGCTTTGTAAAAGAAGAAAAAAACTACCCCAAAACTTAATGGTTTAAAACAGAGCAGTTTGACTAGCTCATGGGTCTGCAATCTGGACAGGAATCAGTGAGGAAATCTTTCTCACCATCAGCTGGGGTGCTCGAAACCTGGGGCTAGAATATCTGAAGTCTACTCACATGCTAGCACTTGGACTTGAATATCTGTGGAATGGAACAGCTGGGGTTCCTTGGGCTAGTCTCTCTATCTCCATACGGGTACTGAAGTACGCTGAGTTGACCACAGCTGAACCTCTTATGTGGAGGTACAAGCTTCCAAAGACCAGAGAGACAGAGAGAGAGAGACAGAGAGAGAGAGAGAAAGACTTTATAGAATTTATACAGCATTGTATTCATTAAGAGTGAGTCACTTAATGTTGATGCAAATTCTAGGGATAGGGAATTAGATCCCACTTGTTGTGGAAGGAGTGTCAAAAAATTTGCAGACATGTTTTAAAACTTAACAACTACGATATCTCCTTAAATAACTGCCGATTCAATGAATGTCGATAGAGGCTCACTATACATTCATTTCCTTTTTCTCCCCACCTGGTCCATTCTCCTGCTATACCCACACTTCAACTTACCAAGATAATAATTTCAGACAGAGCATCATTTCAAGATCCCCTGTATCACAGGTTTCTCTGGAATCTTCCAGTGGTTTCCAAGCAGATTCTTCTGTGCTGGTTTTGATATCTGCCTAATATGAAGCAGATATCAAAGCTTCTTAGAAGCTTCAAGTAATAGTCTAGAAAGTCTAGTTTGAGGCAGGATGAACCAGGCACTAGCTTTCCTTCTGGGAAGTCCTTCTCTTCTCCACTGCCTGACAGTAACTCAACTTGCTTTAGGGGAGTGTGTTGACTCCAGGTAGCTCCAATATCAAAATGAAGCCTGGAAAAGCATAAGGACTTCCTTGTGAGACCTGGCATGGGCATTTGTATAGGGGAAAAGAATGTAGAGGCGATCTCTGAGGTCTAGAGGACACTCAGGATGAGTCTACAGTGGGCTTTAGTTCATTGCAGTCCACTGTAATTTTAATGCTGCTGCTAGTTAATTTGCAAATGAGTGGAGGTGTCTCTGCCTCTCTGAGACTCAGTCTTTCTGTTTTTCTCCTAACTCCACCACCTGGACTTACTGATCAGCAACACATTCTTCAAACTTTAGCTCTCTTTTAATTTTATTCTCTCAAAGTAGAATAATCCTCCTCTCTTTGTGGCCCCACAAAAACATATACAGATTTTTATTATAAAGTTGATAATACTTTAATAGTTCCTCACAATTTTCTTGTCTGCTTTCCCCTACAGGGCCAAGCCACCCATGGCGAAAGCAGACATCTTGGTCATCATCCTGCTTCTGGTGCTTAGCTCATCACTTCTCACAGAGTATATGCTATATGAATAGTTACTGAATAGATAGATAACCAATGGCTATGCTAACATACCCATCCTTTCCATCCCTTATGCTTGCTGTAATGGTACCAATAAGGAAAGCATGAATCAATATGCTTTTAAAAGATTAATCCATCTCTCAATGCAATGTGACTTTATTATAAGTAATCTTATGAAGTGAATGTCAAGAAAAGAACAGGGAAATCATCAGGTGAAAACGTAGAAAAATAAACATGATTGTGTGTTTCTACTCTTGGCTGGAAAAAAAAAACAAATGTGGAACGGTTGGCTTCTTGACTTCCCTATTTTCAGTGCAGTTTAGATAAAACAGTCATGGCTGTAAAGGGTGAGTGAGCAGTATATTGCACTGACAAGCTTTGAACTGATATCATATCTGGAAGTACTGAAGGACCTAACAGTTTTTGTTTTTCTGTTTTTGTATTTTTTAGCTTGGAGAAACAAAGACTTAAGACTCAAACATTCAATGACAATTAATTTGAATTGTGTAGAGGACTGTCAAATAGAACAGACACTCAAGACTTTTGGTTAGACCTACAGGGAGAATCCTGATCAATGGATGGAAGCTGAAAAAAAAATGCTTTTTTTTTTTTAAATTTTTTTTTTAACGTTTATTTATTTTTGAGACAGAGAGAGACAGAGCATGAACGGGGGAGGGTCACAGAGAGAGGGAGACACAGAATCTGAAACAGGCTCCAGGCTCTGAGCTGTCAGCACAGAGCCCGACGCGGGGCTAGAACCCACGGACCGTGAGATCATGACCTGAGCCGAAGTCGGACGCTCAACCGACCGAGCCACCCAGGTGCCCCCAAAAAATGCTTTTTAAAGCAAATGACTGTGAACCTGGCTTTAGCATCAGAGAGAAGAGGTTAAACTCTCAGCTCTGCTATTTACTTGCTATGTTGTCTGAGACATGGGTCTAACCTCTCTGAACTTCATTTTCTTGATTTCCAAAATAAAGGTAAAAATAATTACCTCATAAGAATAGTCTGCGGATTAAATATGCAAGACAAGTATAATGCTTAATCAAGTGCCTGGGCCATAGTAAAAGCTCAATCAATCAGTATCAGACTGAACTTTATTACCTTTAGAGCTGTTTCAAATTTTTATTTTCTCAGCCTGGGAATTTAAAGTTGGCAGAGACAAGAGCATAGTCTTCTCAGATTAGCTAGTTATTATCTATAAGAAAGCAAGGTTTAGATGGAGTTGTGCAGAAGGCAGGCTATTCTCAAAATGGCAAAGAGTATGACCAGGAAATTCTGGAGTTTGGGAACCATATCTAGGAAGGTAGGCATAAAACTGAGGCAAGAGGAGAGGAGAATATCTTTTAAGGAATATAAACCTCATATCAGAATCTTTGCTCATAATTTTGTCATTATTTATTTTCATAGGAACCCTGCCAGTGGTGATGATTTTTTTAATCTTAAAAAAAAAAAGAACACAGAGGTTATATGTTCAGTGCAAACGATATTAGAGACCAATGAAATTTAGCAGTTCACTTGAAAGAACTCATATTGTAGCTGAGAAGAAAAACAATAGTATGCCCAAATATGTCTATGTTCTTTATAAAGCCTTAATATATACACAGAACTGAATATTTAAGCCAGCAGTGGACTGATTGTCCAGAAAGGAGTAGAAATAGTTTCCGTTTCCAGACACATATCTCCATTAATGTGTTCATCACCACATTCGCCTTGTTTGGCAATAATTCCATACTAGTGAATCATGTTGAGTGTATTAATAATAATAGGTGGCATTTATTGAGCACTTATTGTAAGTTCCATCTAGACATGAATTTGAGAGTTTGGTAAATTTCCTTTCCAGAGATGTGGATATTACCCCCAAGAAAAAGTATTTCATTTTCTGTCTTTTTTCCTTCCTTCCTTCCTCCCTTCCTTCCTCTCTTTCTCTCTTTCTTTTTCATTCTCTTTCTTTATTTATGTGTTTCTTTCTGGTTTTGATTTATTTTTCTCTAATTCATATAACCTTGACTTGGGGAATTGTTAAGTTGGGGTGCAAATGAGATCTCCTCAACTCTAAATCCATGCTTTTGTCCTATGCAAGAGAATGAGCTGCCTCCATCAAGTCTTGGGCAAGCCAGAGAGCCAAAAATCTGTTCCACAGAGGGGGCTAAGGTAAAGATGCCTGAGCTGGAGCTGGTGGAAAGACAGCCCCACGTGTCTGACAGGATAATTTCATGGTGAAGTTGTCAGAACACTAACTATCCACATGAAAGCACATATATTCTAACCGAGAAAGACACTGTGCATGAAGTAAAGGAAAGAGTTTGAAAGTAGCGGGAAGAAGAACTTGAACCCTAATCACTGAGTGATATGTGAGATAAAGAGAACACCTCTGGGCCTTGTTTTCTTCATCTCTAAAATAAAAAAAAAACTGGAAGAGTAAAGGTTGAATATATTTTTCAACTGAAAAATCATATTGTTCTACTTGTCCATTACCAAAACCCAGTCAAATGTATGGCATTTGAATTATGTATTTTTCCTACGAATGTGGGTGCTGGAGAATCTCAGACAATGGAAATATCATCCACAAACAGAAACATTTGCAGTTCTCCTGTGGATGCACTTAAAACTCTTTCAGTCTATAAATGATGGTAGCTTTAACGAATTATTATATTCTTCTCTTGATTGAATATTTTGGCAAGAAACTTTAAATAAAACATAACTTGGACTGTTTTGGAATTAGAAGCAGGTGACACAATATTTTTACACCTCAAAATAATTTTGATTGGTATTTTGGCACAACTTGCTCAAGAAATTGGCTTTAACAGTAGAGCGAGGAATTATGTTCAGTTGCTACCAGGAAAGTGTTCCACAGGGGTTATGTAAAACAAATCCATTCTTAACAATGTTCAAAGAGAAAATTATTGTAGAGTGTGCTTCTTTTATATGCAAATAGAATTTGAAGTTGTACCCTGGCACTTTCTACCCCACTGGAATTATATAACCACATATTTTATCTTTCCTACTCTCTGCCATGTATCCAGAGCACCCAGGCAACCAAATGGCTAGAATTATTCCTCTTTATTTTTCAATGTCTAACGCATGGCAGTCCTTTTGTAGGAGATAAGGCAAATCACTGTTGCAAGGCATTTTTGAAATCCATTCTGGGTTCTTGATATTTAAACGTGAAAAGGTTTTAGACAATAAAATACCATGATTGCTTACAAAAATGCACCCATGTGACTTAGAAAAAGAATTCACATGCTCTCTGTCTCTCCTTATGAGCAGTTCATGAGTAAGATTTTTTAGTTGAATTTATACACACATATACGCACACTCTCATACACACAATGTCATGTTACTTTTGTATCTACATACATAGTTGGTTATCTAAAAGGGAACTGGGCTAAAATGCTTGATCTGTGACCCAAAAAAGGCATTGATGAACAAATTAATTATGTGACTATTTTATTTTAGAACAATTAACTATGTATTTTATTTTAGGAAGACACATTTAAATGTACATGAACAAATGTCTTAAATTTCCTTAAATATACTCTTTTTTATACAGTTATTTTTACATCAATTATAACTCAGCTACAACTAGTCATTAAACAATTTTTTCTCATGTAAGTTTGTTAATGTTTTATTAATTTAATAAAGGTGCGAAATAGACCATTAAAATCAATGAATTAGGCAATAATTATATTTTCTATTTTGTGATAAACTTTGTGTTGGTACTGTAGACATAAAGTGCAACATTTTGTTTCCTGACTTTAAGCATTTTGTTATCCGGTGTGGGGCAAAGGTGGAGGGCAGGGATTTGTGTCTAAATCTACATGGTACTCATTCAGTAATTGTTTCCTGAATGAAAGAAAACTGATAGATGAGACATAATTTTAGAATAATTAAGCACTAATTCCATGAAGTATTAAGCCATTAGAATTGAGACAAGAAAAGCTCAGTGTATTCATTTTGGAAGTGTAAATTTCCTAAAACAAGATAACCTTAAGAAGTCTTTTAAGAAAGAGTGGGCTGGAAATCAGCCAAAGAAAAGGGAGGCAACGTGTGAAAATAGCCAGGGACCTGGGTATCAATAGGAACAGAGATTTGTGGAGAATGACAGTGGTTTAACCAGGTATATATTTCAAAAATTTTTTGATGTTATTTATTTTTGAGAGAGAGACAGAGTGCGAGCAAGGAAGGGGCAGAGAGAGAGGGAGACACAGAATCAGAAGCAGGCTCCAACCTCTGAGCTGTCAGCACAGAGCCCAAGCAGGGCTCGAACCCACGAACCTCAAGATCATGACCTGAGCCTAAGTCCTATGCTTAATCGACTAAGCCACCCAGGTGCCCCTAACCAGGTATATATTTTCAAAATCGTACCCTTATTTGATTCAGAGGTAGCATCAATAATGGCCATATTATTTATTTCACTATCTCATTCCTAAAGGGTAGATGTCACAAAATTATCAGTACATTTAACCTAAGTTACCTGTATTCTCCAACCAACAAGCATGCACACAGACACTCACACACACACACACACACACACACACACTCACATGCACATACAGGCATTCACAAACACACACACACACACACACACACACACACACACTGTCTCTCTTACTCTCTCTCTCTCTCTCTCTTTCTCTCATGCACCTAACATACACACAAATTACCTTGTATCTGGTATTCCCTAGCTTTCTTCTCTGCTGAATTTTTTGACTTGGTCTTTTATACTAACATTGATTTTTATAGCAGATGAATCTTTTAGAGCCTCAAATAGTAGAGTGGAAAGAGATCTTTCATGAAATGAATTTTAGCAAAAACTTTACGTTTCTTCATAACCTGTGTGCATCACTTAAACTCCCTGAATTCAAACTACCTTTCAAACAGAGATAGAAAATACCTTATATCCTACAATGGATATCCTACAATGCTTTTGAAGATCAAATGGAATAATGGCCATGAAGGAATATGTAAGTGCCCAAGTAGTAACAAGAACAAAAATTACTATCCGGACGTATAGATACTTCTGAGTTAATTCACCAATTATACAGTAATACGAGATAAATAATAAGGTAACTACCTTAAGATTCATTACTTTATGCTTTGACATGTTCTCTTTGCTTTATGTATAATCAAATCTGTGCTATGGTGTGTAAAAAATCAAGGTGTCAATAAAAAGAGGAAATAAAAGATGTACAAGATGAGTCTATAAAATCACATATAGAGTGGTTATTTCTGCAGGCACAAACATTTTTGTCTTGACTTAGATGCACCTCTTCTATAACTCACATTGAAAATTCTTCGCAACATTTCCGAACTCATCCTATATTGAATGTCACCAGTGGTAGAAATCATCACCACTTGAAGGTGGATTTGACTTTTGCAAACTGCTGCACATCAATCACGCTGAATCCTGGTAAAAGAGTGGAATGATTAAATTGAGCAATAGAATTTTTCATTTAAAAATACACTTAAAACAAGCATATATATATATATATATATATATATATATATATGTCTATAGAGCAGCTTAAAAGGAGATTTGACATCATTTTGGAGAACAAATACGACTGAACTAATTGCATTACTTTCATGGCTGTGGATATAGAACGTCTTTGGATACAGAAAAAAAGTCAAGATTGTTTTTAAAAATCAAGCCTAATGCATCATCATCACACCTTATCCACCGCCTCACAAGAAGAACTCAACTGGGTTCAAGTGTCTGCAAAGTCATGGAGATGAGACAAAGTACTGACACATGCATAAGTCCTTGGTCTCACACTTCATCTGGTTTTTCCTGAACTTATTCAAATAATATACTCAAATAATACATGTCTATTGGTAGTGGGGACACTGAGGAGGAGATATGAAGGGAGATTAAAGACAAGAAGCAGCCAGCATTAGCCGTTTGGGCTCATGGAATGAGGCAAATCAGTGTGGACAATCTCTGTTTACAATAAATCTTTAAACTAGTTACTCTCTGCATGCTCCAGACTCCCCTTCTCAGACACTCCGCCCACAGAGCACAGCCCCTGCCTGGATGCTGTCACCTTGGATTATGCAACTGGATCTTCCTCTGTCTCCTCAGCCAGACTCTTCTAACTGTTATCACTCCCATGCTCCGTCCCTCTTTCTCTGTTTATCACATGTGAGCTGACTCTCTTCCAGACTCTTCCATGCCAGCCTCTGGCCTGTCTCAAGACAGTCCTTTAAGAGGATCTGGACATTCTCTACAGGATGATTTCAATTTTTAGACTACTTATTTACAATGTGGCTACAATTTTGGCCTCTATCTCTACTTTCCTGTCTTTCAGGATTAAGGCTTTATCTCAACATAGATCATATCTGCCCAAATCCATCACCTTTCCATCTCATCTTTTCCTACTGATTTGCACTCTACTAAATACTTCGCCTACCACTCCACCATCCACAGCTACTTATTGTGTTATATGTTGGGTAGCCAAGAGAGAGCTAAATTATATACTAAATTCCTACAGATTTATAAAGACTCCACAGTTGAGTGAAGATAAATTAGAGCAACCATCTTATAATTAAGGATGTCTGCTATGCATTGTGGACACTGTACTGGGCATTCTAACTACTCAGTCACTTGATCCTCCAAATGACCCTGCCAATTTACAGATTCAATAATTATTTGTTGAATAAATGAATGTTAGTTTGCAGTACTCGGATTCTTCTTATCGGGTCACCCACCTGCTGCCTGGAAGGGTGATTCAGGAGCAAGATTCCAGGAGAAGGAATGAGTTTAGCAAGACTGACCTTCACACAAAAATCAAATGGCAATACAATTTCTGTTCTGTGCCAATACTTCAAGAGGGACAAATAATGTCCAATAAGGGGAAAAGAGATGATGATGCTGGGGAAGGCTGTGGCCTTTTGGTGGAAGCTATCCAGGACTTATCCTAAACTCATTAGACACAGTACCAGCAGCAACCTGGTCAATTTTATACATCTTTAATGATAGGCTTCATTTCTGGGAGGTGCTTTGCCTATATAAGATAGAATCAAAGCGTTCATTCATTAGCATGAGGATGGGTTTGGGTTTGCCCCCCTCAAAGTCAGGTCAGAAAACTGTCCTAAGAAGGGAATTTTTCTCTAAATATTCCATCTTTGCTTATTATGTATTATAAAGATTTTTTCCCAAGATTATCTACATTCAAATCATTTTATATAGGAATAATAGCGCACATGTCCATTATTTGTTTATTTAATTACATATGCAATGCATGTGGTTGATGGCCTCAAGAAGTGAGTGTATCAGAGTTTAGAGGAAGGGAAAGGGCAAATCAAGTTTATTATGCCCCTTCTACCTGAGACCACAAGTTAAATACCTTAAATCATGTCGTTGGATTCAATGTCAGTCTGTAAGGTTATTATTACTTCTACTTTATAAATGAGAAAACTATGTTTTTATCAGCATAAGAAAATCTCCCAAAGTCACCCACTTAGTAATCAGTAGATCGTTTTAGAGGTTTTTTTTAATATTTGAATAATACGGTTGGTAGTTTTTAAAAACAAAATGAAAATCCAGACTCTCCATCTCCGTGCACCCAATTTTTCAGAAATACATACGACGGTCGTATTTAAATACCGCCGTTTAAAATGATCTCTTTGTGCCAATATAATTGTAAATATAAACATACATTTTGGCACTAAAATCTTGAGACGTTTTATTTTGATACTGTCATTCAAATGACATGGAATATTCTCATATTGTTTTAAATAGTATCATGGAAGTAAAAGCAGATTTTTAAAAATCTCGTGAAACACTAAGGTTCTGGAAGATGTGTTCCAGTTGTTCTAAGGAATCGTTATTTTGACTGGGGCTGGAGTTTTGCCCACCATTGATTGGTCTTGATAATTATGAGGTCCCCACCCAAGTATAAAATGTGGTCATTCTAAATCATTGAATTTGTTCTTAATTTGTTCTTACTCCAATTTCAGAATGTTTGCTCTAGTTTTAGTAATTTTCTTACCACTGTACAGAACCAGTCTCTGGAAATTCAATCAATACAATAAGGTGAAATTTTATATTTGAAAAATTTACTGTGGTATGTCTAAAGTTCGCAGTGTGGGACTTCTGAGTCTGGTTTCTCCTCTCCCAGGTGACAGTTAAGTAGTATTTACTCTTTTGTAGTTACTTTTGACATTAACATTTTGCATGTCCTTCTCCAGTGATGTGTTTAGTGGGGAAGGCGTCTTTCCCTTGAGTCCAGAATTAAAGGGATCATCATAAATATGACCACAAGTTGAACAGAAGCCAAACAGCTATTGGTGATCATAGACATGATAATGGAAGTCAAAGACTGACATGGTTCATGTCAGTGAAGGGGATTACTAAGCAGTTCAAAGCACCCAGTTGCAAGGAATGCTGTCTGTGGGCTGCTCTCAAAGAAAACAAACTCCACCAGGGATAGGGAAGGCTGGATTTTGGAGCTATGAATCCTCAAGAACTAAGAAAAGGGGAAGAGAACATAGCCGGTATTCATTTAACACTTATTATTATGCTGTTTAATTTTATATTCCATTTAATCCTCGGAACAGTCTTGTGAAGGAGGTATTATTTCCATTTTACAAATGAGGAAACTGAGGACCAAGGAATTCCACAAATAGTTAGTAATGAGACCAGATGTATAATTTATTATAATGGGCATTAAAACCCATGCTTTTTCTCATATGTCTTCTTTTCTTTCTACAGAGGGAAATAGATGTTGGTGCAGGGGATTCATTTGGGGTGGGGTAGGTAGCAATTCTGAGTTCGGGATTCTTTTTTTCCTCCCCTGAATTGCTTTGAAATTAGTATTAGTCCTAGGTTTCTTCCGTTTTCATGTCCTTCTTGGTAGATAGAAGATGATAATTCCATTCTGCAGCACGCTCATGATTCTGGATTTAATGTGTGAATGAACAACTCTCATGAAATTTCTTCATAAAGAAGGTGTATGCATGGAATTAAATGTGTAATTATTTATGAGACCCAATTATAGTCAGTATTTAATGTTTAAGAAAACAGAAATATATGAAGTTAGCCTGATCCAATGAAAAGATGTTAGTAGAAACCCAAATTTTAGTTCCAGCCCTTCCCCTAACTAGTATGGAGTATTGTCTGTTCTGTTTCCTCATGTGAAAACAAAGAGAACTTTTCCTCTATATATGACCTTAGATCTAACATAGTAATATAATCTCTGGCAGGTGATAACATTTTTTTTCTTTTTGTTAAGCATTTTTTCTTTTATGTTAAGCATTACAGAAAGAGGAGACTAATGTAGCACTCGTACATTACCTTCAGATTGACACAGGACTGTTGATACATGGCAAATCCCATCAATTAACCTTATTTCTTCATTAGCTATTGTGTGTGACTTGGTCACAATCTCTGCGCCATCTATGATGATGCCTTAGCCCTTCCTCCATTAATTATCTTCCTTACAGGAGTATATTAGTACTGATGAAAACTGAAAAACAGCAGAGCCAGAGAGTGAAATTGCGTCTTCAAGTCATGCTTTTCCCCCATACCACCCAATCTCAGAAGGTGCCATGTCTAAAAAGTTGCAAGGTGAGTAATGACAGTGAGGCTATTAATAATAGCTATCACCACCTGAGTCAGGAGTACTAGTTTTTACATGGCCACCTAACTTAAGACTCA
Source organism: Panthera leo (assembly GCF_018350215.1). Classification (NCBI taxonomy): domain Eukaryota; kingdom Metazoa; phylum Chordata; class Mammalia; order Carnivora; family Felidae; genus Panthera; species Panthera leo. The sequence goes on from NC_056682.1 coordinate 189,862,422, forward strand.
TAGCACTTACTAAGTTCTCATCCCTCCCCACTTTTCTTGATAATAAGGAAAGTTTAGCCTAACTAAGTCAGTGCTCAAATAGTTGGTAAGGGAGAGAATCAGGAATGTAGACCTTTATACCTTGAAAGTTCACTCTATAAATCCTCAGCATCTATAAATCCCCAAACTCTATTGCCCACATGGGTACCGACCCAAAATTTTAGGTTTGCCCTATTTTTATAATCTTCACAAATTAATATTTTTAAATCCACCATTGACTGTCCTGAATACACATGTGTATGTATATGTACATATTTGATCATTTTATATATGATAACCAATCGTTAACAACAATTCTTCAAAATTATTAAAATTATGCTGGAAGGAATAGAGGTACGAAGAATTTCCTAAGTCCCCCCGTGTTCTCATGATTCATAAGGAGTAGAGCCAAGCTCGGAACACAGGTATGTTTAAAGCCAAATCTCTTGTCCATCCCATGGTTTCTCCACTGCCCCATGACAGAGTCGTTTGTTCACTACACGGTGACTGCTTAAAAGCTACCATGCCAGGCAACTCTTCAGACTTGCACCAGTCGAACTAAACAGAGTTGCCCCATATGGTAAGTACAACTTGCCAGTTACGATAATTCATTAGAATGGCCTCTGGGATTTTTGGTTTCTCACCGAACTCATGCTATTTACCTTTTTACTTGAACAACAAACAGGGTTATTGGAGAATGAGCTGGGTGAGGAATTCGAGCTCACTGACCACTCCTTTGCTCCGCCTCAGGCCAAACCACCTTCAGATCACCAAGCCTTAAAAATGCAGCTGGGAATCCACTGGTGTGCACAGACATTTTTGACTGAGAATCAAGAGACCTGGATTCTGTTACTGGCTCTGCTGTGAAACAACAAAGTGACCTTAGCAAGTTGCTTGCCCTCTCTAAGCCTCAGTTGCCTTGTCTGTGGGATGAAAGTTTTGAAATCAATGATCTTTAATTGCCCTTCTACTTCCCTCTAGCCCCCTCCCAGAATGCTGCTGCCATTCCAAAATTGCTACTAGAAGAGAGAGAAGGAAACAATAGTAAACAATTCTGTTGTGTGGCTGCCTCTGAGCTCCTAATGAAAATCACAGTGACTTACTCACAAACAAAGGAGCTTCCTTCCCAGTATTTGATTTCTTGAAGGAGAGAGTTCAAGATTTACGTAAATAGTTCCTTTCCTCTGATTACTTATTCAGGACAAGTACTCAGTTTCCAAGATTCCTGGTGCAATCCTCAGGGTTGCCTCCTCGTTTTCCATTCCCTCCTTAGTGACTGTTCTCTAGGTGACAGCACTCACTGGGTCCCCACTTCCCTACCACGTTCCTCCACTTTATCACCATCACCCAGACTCTTCACGGTGAAGCTTTTATCATGCTAGCTGACATTTTCACAAAGGCTGTCAAGCAAATTCCTGGTGTCTTTGAGGTCCATTTGTGTCACCTGTGCTTTAGATAACCTGGCTGGCTGATGCAATCTCCCACCTGGGACACCCGTGATAGCTTTTTCTACACTTAGCATGAGAATCCATGTCTCCAATAGCAGTACCTCGTAACTGTAGGAAATGATTTACATTTAGAGAAATGAAGACGACAAACTCTGTCATTTCATGGAATGAGCTGTGTTAGAAAGCAAATAGGGACTCTGAGCTCAAGGGGCTTTATTCCTAGAAGACAGAGCCTACCCTTATCTAGAGATCTACCATCTTCCCTCCTCACTTATTTCTATCCATAGACAGTCACTAAGCATGTACAATGTGCCAGACACGGTGTTACATTGATATCCCTGTTCCCATAAGGTTAAAGGTTTAGTCTATCTTGACTACAGCAGAGATTGCATTCTGCTATAAGTGTATAGTTTTTATATGGTTCTCTGATAGATTTATGAGGTTTTAGAGAGCAGGAGCCTCGTCTAAATCATGTTCGATTGCAATGGTTACAAACACTTCCTGGCTTTATATAGGGGATGCTTAATAAATATTTATAAGTATATAAAACCATTGGTTTGTGTACATTTATACAAGTATATAGCCACCTGCAATAGCTTTTCATTCAATTTAAAATAAGACCCAAATGTCTTGCCACAGTCACAAGGCCTCCTTTGGTCACCCCTCTGTCTCACCTTCTGCTGCTTTCACTCTTACCTGCAGTGATCCAGTCTCCCTGACTTTCTCTTTGTTCCCTAAGTGGGTCAAATTCTTATTAACCTCAGGACCCTTGCATATGTTATACACTCTCTGCCTGATGAGTTTGCCCTTGAGAAAGACATAGTGATCTCTTCCTTCTACCTCTGCTTTCGATTCAAGTGGCCTTCAGCAACTACCTGCTCTTTAGTTTCCTGTGGCTTCACTGAATAATTGCCTATGTCACTGCTCTGGTGTATTTTCTTCAGAATATTTATCATTACATAGGAGCACCTGGCTGGCTTAGTTGTTGGAGCATAAGACGCTTGATCTCTGTGTTGTGAGCTCGAGCTCTATGTGGGTCTGAAAATTACAATAAAACCTTGGCTTGCAAGCAGCTTGTTCTGTGAGTGTTATGCAAGATGAGCAAACATTTTTAATAAATTTTAACTTGATAAACAAGTGATGTCTTGCAATATGAGTAGTACGTGATGCTAAATGTCACACAATCACAACTGAGCCATGGTTCTTGAAATTCGCTTTGATATACAAGTGCTTTAGATTACAATCATGTTTCTGGAATGCATCATGCTTGCAAACCAAGGTTTTACTGTGCTTAATAATAAAATCTTGGGGGCACCTGCGTGGCTCAGTTGGTTAAGCATCCAACTTTGGCTCAGGTCGTGATCTCTCAGTTTGTGAATTCAAGCCCTGCATAGGGCTTTCTGCTGTCAGCACAGAGCCTGCTTCAGATCCTCTTCTCCCTCTCTCTCTGCCCTTCCCAAGCTGGCACTCTCTCTCTCTCTCTCTCTCAGAAATAAATAAACATTAAAAAATAAATGAAATAAAATCTTAAAAAAAGAATACTTATCATTATGTAAAATAACTTAATTTTCTCCAAATTGACAAGTCATGACCTCATGGGACGTTTTTCTAAATAATTCTAACCCTAGAAAATTAGACTAATTTCTTCAGTTCCTTAGAGCTCTGAAATCCTATTACTTCTTATCAAAGGAAAGAAAAAAAAACAAGATCATGCTCAATTTCTAACATTTTTCAGTCAAAAACATTTTGTGTCCACTCCTTAGGTAAGAGTACAATAGTTGCTGTGGTGAATTAGAGATGAGTTAGTCACTTTCTTTGCAGCAAGAAGTTGTTTATTTTTTATTTAAAATATCACTTGATCTATGAAGTTTTTTCTAATCACTTCGATAAGAATATAGTACTCATTCTTTTGGGTTTTCATCATAATTTATTCTTGTTGCTCTTGGAATTATTAATTTTGGGGGCTTTTTGCATTTGTTTCTTTTTTAAGGCACATAGTGCACACAATGAAAGAGCATATCTCCTGCATTAAAAGTATAATAAAATGTTCTGAATCCATAGCTATACGAATCCTATTTGGCTAGGAATATCCATGAAGATGAATGGAAGAAGAAGCCCTATGAACTAGGGCTTAACTTACAGCAATATCTCAACAGTTGTTTCTAAAATAGATCTAAGCAGAGGGATCCTCATTTTAAGTAAAATTTAGGAGGCTGGGGTTTGCCAGATCTTTGGAGAAGAATATAGTGGAAATCATAGTTCGTTAAAAATTCATTCAGCTGTATATCTTTTTGAATGCCTATTCTGGAGATACAAATCCACCTCTTCTCTCTATAGGAGCTTTATAGGAGAGGAAGATATTAATCACATGAATAAATATGTAGTTCAAAATGGTGACACTCAACATAAATACATATAACAGTGGGCCTTATGTAGCCTAGGGGTCAAGGATGGCTTGGCTAAAGAAACTAAGGGTCAATTTGTCACGTTGCTTTACTGACACAGTTTTCTTTGCATCTCCTTGGCAGCAGTAAGTTCCCATATTTCACTTCAGAGATCAGGTGTTAATGGAGCTCAGCTATTCTCTCCTTTGCCTCAGATTTTCTGAAAGAAGATCCAATTAATCCAACTAGCTTGATAGACCTTTGAAAAGCACTCATACAAATATGTGTCTTAGGTCAACCCACAGACTGGCCATCATCATTGGGAGATCTCTTCATGTGAATCAACTGTGGATAGGTTGTTATTCACTTAATAGTGAAATAAAACTCTTATGTGTGAGAAACCTCCATGAAGAGGTCTATGGGATAGACAGCCATCCAGAGAAAGGGTCGTGGGTGTGACAAGACCCTGGGGCGAGGTTGGGGAGGTAGTGCTCTGGAGCACAGGCAACCAAACTTAAGGAGCTCACAGATCTAGCAGCAGTAATGAAACAACTACCGCAATGTAGAGGGAAGCACAGAAGTTTGAGGAAGCACAGATGAGTAGCTCTCAAACCAGCTGAAGTGGGTCTGGAAAGTTACCTAGAGGAGACAGTGCTTGAACTACATCCTGAAGAGTAAAGAGAAGTAATAAAGAGGGGCTAAGAGAGCAACATGATGGCAAGCCTGTAAGACAACTCAAGGAGTTGAAAATTAAATGAGATATAGCATGAAGTCTCATATCACTGATAAGCACATCACATAGTGCTTGATATATACTTCTCAAATATCCATTTCTTAATTGATTTATTTATCTAGATACAAGTAAGACAAAAGCTTGATCATTAGCTTACTCCCTGAATGCATGATAATGATAATGGTATCAGTTTTACCTACAGGAAGCTGAGCAGAAAATATAGTTTGTCTATATCATAGGAAAAAAGAGAATATTCCAAGGAATTTACATGGAGTGTGAAAAAGCAGCAAAATATTATAGTCATCCAACTATATTTGCATTTTACATCACTGAAATGAAGACTGTGAGTTTCTAGATGACTATGTTCAGAACATTGTGCTTTCCAGATTGAGTCCAGAATGAGGAGAGATATTTACCCTGGCTCCTTCTTAGAATCAGTGGATTAGGTTGCAGATATGAGTGCGAATATAAAACTCCTCTAGACTCTTGAACATTTGCTTCCAGGAATAGAAGAAAAGTGAAAGCATAACAGGTTCTTATCTGTTTCTTATCTGTTCTCCATTTATTGGAGCTCAACAGCAGGACAGCAACAGCCAACTCATGGAGAGTGAGGAAAATGCCCCAACTCTGTGCACAGTACACAGGACAGACTTGCCAGATAAAATAGACAGTGCCCAGTTACATTTAAAGTTCAAATATACAATTAATAACTTTTTAATGTAACTATGTCTCATTCAAAATGTCGGCTCTGTATATACTAACAATGTCTTTTTTGTTTCTTCTGAAATTTTAATTACCTGGGTATTTCTTATTTATATTTGTGAAATCTGGCATCTGTTCCAGGATTAATCTTGGACTGAAAAAATTACCCAAATTGGCCCTAGCAAACATCGATGATCTGTTAATTAAAAAAAATGTTTTAGGGGATGATTTAAGGTTTATTAACCAACACAAACCAATGGCTTGAGATCTTTGGTAATGCATGAATTATATCTCTGGCTATCACAAAGAAGATAATTGAATGGACAAATAAATCCTTCTGCAATATCGGTAAGTCTCTCTCTCCCTCCCTCCCATTCTCTCTTCTTTCTCTCTCTTTTCAGCTGAGCACTTAGAAAAGGAAGTGGAGGAAGAAACTGAAGAATGGGATGATATGTATACTTCAGAAAATCACTTGACAACATGGATAGCATTTGAGATGACTTACTTTTCCCTTAATAAATGAACTTCAGAGATAATCTAATGATGACAGTAAGGTTAAATGCAGTGATACTAAAAGTTTCTACTTGTCACTATTCCTACAATATTATTAGAAAATGTTTCTTCAAGAAAAAAAGAAACACCAGGCATAATTTCCTAACCCTTATTATGGATCATACACCGACAAAAATATGCTCATTTGCCCAACAGATAACAACCATTCAAACCAAATTAATTTAACTATTCAACGATTAAACATATGAAAATGTAGATTATTTAAGTGATTTAAGGGAATGTGGGTTATTTAAGAGAAAACGTTAAGTAATGAAGACTGAGAATAGCAGCACAACAAAATGGCATTGATGTTAAAACGTTCTTGCATAGGGACACTTGTACCCCAATGTTTATAGCAGCACTTTCAACAATAGACAAATTATGGAAAGAGCCTAAACATCCATCAACTGACAAATGGATAAAGAAGATGTGGTTTATATATACAATGAAATACTACTTGGCAATGAGAAAGAATGAAATCTTGCCATTTGCAGCAATGTGGATGGAACTGGAGGGTATTATGCTAAGTGACATAAGTCAGGCAAAGACAGATACCATATGTTTTCACTCATATGTGGATCCTAAGAAACTTAACAGAAGACCATGGGGGAGGGGGAGGGGGGAAAAGTTACAGAGAGGGAAGGAGGCAAACCATAAAATACTCTTAAATACTGAGAACAAACTGAAGGTTGATGGGGGGGGGGGTGGGGGAGAGGGGAAAGTAGGTGATGGGCATTGAGGAGGACACCTGTTGGGATGAGCACTGGGTGTTGTATGGAAACCAATTTGACAATAAATTATATTTAATATAGAAAAAACGTTCTTCAGCCAAATGTAGGCCCTGAAAACATTGTTTTAATAACTTGAAAGATATTGAGAGAAACCAAATTATGTCTCACTTAAGCAGGAATTGATCTATTCATCTTCAAGTCAGAGCTAATAGCTTTAATATTTTGAATAGTGTTGTCACCTGCTCACATAGATTTAATTGTCATCTCTGTGTGCACAAGACACAGATTTAATAATCTGACCCTTGAGATGGCAAAAAGCAGTTCACTTCCATTCCATGGTGTATCTCCTTTTCTTTTTCCTTGAGAAAACAGTCTTCAGTCTTAAAGGATCTTTTGAACATTTCAATTTAAATCAAATCAAATCAAACCTCTACAGAGTTTTGCCTTCTACATCAAGTATTCCAGAATCAGCTAGGAGATTTTACCCAAATCCCAAGGTGATACAAGACCATGATTGTGGAAATTTTCAGTTACTTCAGCTTTCATATTTCATCTTAGAAGGAAATAAAAGTTCCTTGTTACATGGTTTTAAAAAAATCACTCCCAATTATCCACTGTTCAAAATAAAAGTAAAAGACTCCTTTCCTTTTTTAGAGATACGCATACACTTTTTTACTAAGAAGAGATTCCATGAGCAACCTGTGATAGACATATATGTACGTACATGATATACATATATTTACACATTATATTGATATTACACATGCATATATACACATATATATATTTAAAGAGTAAGGATAGAAGGAGTTTGATTTCACTACTTGTATGAGTGTGCCTATATCTCTATTATATATAAAACACACAGTAGCCAATTTTAGAAAGCCACAAATGTCCATTGCCAGGCCAGATGTGTGCATTCCTATTTTTTTAAAGTTCTAGCTTTCTGCTACCCAAATGGAAAATACTGATCAAATCTGCAAATATATATTTATTTATTTATCTCCACACCAAGTAATAACCATGCCATTAGAAATGGATACATAGACAGTGCATTACACTAGGCAGTAATTTTTGATAGAGACAAATCAACTCAAAAAATTCGAAAGTACATGAATTAAAAAGAGAAGGGGATTTGGAGAAAGCATCAAGACTAGATAAGTACTAAAAATACCAAGTTATACATTGTTAATACAATGTTAACTGAATAAACATTATGAAAACAAAATTTAGCCAAGGGAATAGAAGGGAAGTAGCAAAAATACTTCAAAGCACTCCTTATTTTCATGAAAAACAATGATGTGATTAGCATCAGTTTTCTACCCTAGAGATTTTTTTTTCAGAATTCTTTTGTACATTATTCATATTCTAAACAAAAAGAGCTAAACTGGCTTCAAGCTGATTGGTAATTGTGCGGCAACCACGTTGTTTTGACTCTGCTTTCATGTTCATTTCAATAAAGTTGCCTAAAAGGAACATGAATAGCCAATGCACAAAAGAAATACAAATAAAAAATGCAGACATGAACAACTGTTCATTCTTACTAGAAATCAGATGTGGGAATTAAAACAATGGAATACTATTTTTTTACACACCAAATTGACTAAGATTTTAAGAACAAAAAATGCTAAAAATTGCTGAGTGTGTACTAGGACAGGCAGTTTAGTAAGCTCTCAGTAGAAATAAAAATAGTGCATTTTTTGGAAAGTGATTTGGCATATATACATCAACAATCTTAAAACAAAGACTATAACAAAAGATAAAGAAGGAGAGTATATAGTAATAAAATATTCACACCCTGTGACTCAGTATCCTCATCTTTAAGAATCTACCTGAATGAAATAATCATAAAATTACCTAAAATGTATGTATAAGGTTGTTACTGCTATTATTTATTACAAAATATAATAGAAAGAAACCCAAGTATTCATCAATACGGGAATGTTTAAATAAGTTTTGTTACATGAATGCAATAGCACGTTATGTAGTTTTTCAATGAATATCTATAGCCAGGGGTACATGAATACAAAATAATGCTGTTATAACAAGATGAAAAACCTTAAGTTTTATATTCAATATTATTTCAATTTTGAGACACATGGGTGTGCACGTATATATCTGTTTGTGTTTATGTGTCTATGCATCTGTGTTTTTTCACATTCATAGTTAATGCATCAGGAAAACATTGGAAAAAATGTACTAAATATGAGTAATGCTATCTGTGGATTGGAAGCAGCATGTGGATTTTAATAACATTTCGTTTTCCATATTTTTCAAAATTTTCTATGTTGAGTATGTAACAATTCATGATTTTTAAATGGGTTTGACTAACAGATTGATGTTATAATTTCATGTGAAGTAAATCTATTTTAATCTGCCAAATTAATCTGCCAACACTTTGATATATGTAAATGATAAATCAGCTGGGAAATGGAAAATGTTTAATTACAAAGCTGAATGGCATTGGTTTCTTCCCTATCTTCTCCTACAAAAAAGAAATGTGTACGATTAGCAATTTTTTCATAATTTTATGAGGATTTAAGTTTAGTATTAGTTTCCCTGATTTAAAAACTATTAACATGATTACATAAAAGTATGTAATTGAGTTACGACATTGCCTCATGTTAAAATGAAAGTATCACCTTTTTGGAGTTAAGGCTCAAAACAACGCATTTTGTAAAGTTTAGATGTTATAATTTATAACATGAGTCTTAAACACTGGAAATATTAAAGCTATACATTTTTCTATAATTTACATAGAATCTAAATCATGCATTATAAACTATTTTTCTACATTAAAAAGAATAAATTGATTTTTTCCTTTCTCCTTTTTCATGAATCTCATCAATTTTTGATCTTTTGGAATAATAAAAAATGAAATCTGTTTCCTCTGTAGTATGTTTCATTTACACAAATAACTAATTGAGTCAATCCAAAACAGTAATTAAGACAACTGTAAAACAAAATGATTAATTTTAATTGACTTTCCTGATATAACAAAGTAGAAAGAGTCAAATATTTTCTCTGAATATTGAGAGCCCAACATTTTCAAATTTTGTTTGTTGAGTAATTTGGTTACCATCTGTAGGTCAAACCATATCTAAGTCACTTTCAATCTTGCTTGATGCTATCACTGTCTCGAAATTGTGTATTTTATAGGAATCAAGAAGTTAAAATCTGTTATTTAAATGCATGTACAACAAAATGGCTAAAATCTCAGTCAATATTCAGGATGATACAGATTTGAACTTTGAAACTCAACTCTCTCACTGATTAAGTGTAACTTTTCCAAAGTTCTCAAAAGTTTTAACTCTCCATTTCCTCACCTACAGAATTGGACCAAAAATCTACCTACCTCATTAGGCTATAAAAAGATATAATGAGGTGATACCTGAAAAGTTTGTAACCCCCTTACTTGGGGCTTCCCTAAACCCTCAGTTAATTCTATCCATTAATATGTACTTATAAAAAAAATAGCACAACCACTTCTGGAATCATTAGTACCTAAATGCCAGGAATTGCATTTAGAATGAGTTTTCTTCAGAATTATTTTTTCTCACTGCGACACCTGTACATTGTTCCTTTTGTACTACATGTCAATCTTTAATCCCTCTGCTAGTAATAGATCAACAACTCACTCATCTAGCACTCAAGAGTGGGGTGTTTACAGAATCCTGTGTGTAAAACAAGAGAGAGACATTTAGTATCTTCCTGCTTATCTTTTTCCTCGTGACTTTTTAAACTTTATCTCTGAAGTGGTAAAAACAAACAAACAAGCATAAAATGAACAAACAACCAAATGAAAAAACCAAGTCATTGTTGTGAAAAAGAGGCCTGTGGTATGTTAAGGTGGCACAGGAGTTTATTCCAATTTAATTTTTCATAAATGCCGCCATCTAGTGTTCACTAACCCAACTTTTATTACTGACCTTAAAAATGCACTGTCAATGTGGAAAATGTTCCCCAGTTTCACGGAGGCAAAGAGCATCAAGTCAATGTATTTCATGTGTCCAAGTCTTTTAAAAAGACTTCTGGTTTCTGAAATAAACAAAACAATCATGGCAGCTGAAGTCCAACATTGTAGATATGGTATGTAACTCTGAGAAATACAAGTGCACTAAAATTATAGTTGTTTCCCTCTCTCTCTCTCCATCTCTCTCCCCCTTCAAGCATCCTTTAGAAATGTTTTGCTCTCCACTGTATCTCTGGATCCTGACATAGTTCTTGGTACATAGGTGGTGTTCAGTGAAATGTGTCATGCGTATTATAAAATACCTAATGTCTGTAACCAAGGGACTGTCTTGAGCAGTTCTTACATATTATCTCATTTAATTCCTACAACCTTTGAAGAAGGTTCTAAAATTGTTTTCTTTTACAGATGAGGAAACAGAAGCCTGGGGCAATTGAGTGACTCTCCAGGAACATGTAGCTGGCAAGTGGCAGATCAGGATTTGATTTCAACCATTAGTGGCCAGTGAATCATCAAACTTAAAAACATTGGTTGGATATCAGAATGCCTACAGCCATGTGCACATTAATTGATAAATGACAACTGAGAGAAAAACATTTGGTTCATCTATCAATTCTTAGAAGATATCACAGGATTTAACACATATGAAACAGAACTGAAACTATGAGGGTAACTGAAACACAAAATGGCAACACTTATCTTGTTCTATCTCAAATAATAAATGCACATTAATAGGTTAGATGTTTGATATCATGCTTTTTTGTGTGAGCTGATGCCTCTCCAATAAAAATTTCATGAAAAAATGTGCCAGCTTAACTACAGAAGTATCTAGCTTATTTAAGTTAGTGATTTATTAGTGTGATTTTAATTACATTATGCAGTTTGTTCTATTAGATTTGCATGTGATGTGGCAAACATTCCTTATTTTTTGTTTTAATCAGTATCTCTTTCTATTTTTTTGCTCTACACAGACAAACTGACTTCTTCTAAGCTTAGGTGACTTTTTCAGTTCAGAAATCTGACATGAGATTATTGATGCCTGCTAAGAGGTCACCCTCTCAGTGGGCAATAAATACAAAAATCTATACTTTTTTTGTCCTCGAATTCAAACAAATATACATTGTTAGTTAGCTTAACTAATTTCCAGAGTAAAAGAATACTCAAAAAAAGATAAAATGATGCCAATGCCTTCTCATCAGGATGTTGTGAACAACTGCCTCAGTTCCCCACGGAAATAGGAGTATCCATGATGTGACTACCTAATATAAATTTAAGAGACTGGTATGATTGAGGATAGATCAAGGTTAAGTCTATTTTTCTTTTAAAGGAGAGTAACTTCTCTTGAAATTCACTTGTGAAAATATTTGTAAAATCTATAATAAAAATGAATGTAAATAATAGGACTAAAAATTACATTAATCATTAAGAATACTCGAAAGCATCCTAGAGGTAATCTTGTATGTTGTTGAATTTATCGAAGCACCAAGTGCTAAAGTCTTACAGAGAATATCCATACAAACCTTATTTGTCAAATAAGAAAACTGGAGCTGTAAAATGTTAAGAGCTTTATCCAAGTGCAAGTGCTATTTATAATCCAAGACTAAAACCTGGAAATCTGTTTCTCAATACAATGCATTCAATACATGCACTGCATGGAAAAGGAAAATTTTTCTAATTCCTCAAAACAAAATCTTGCTGAAAAGGAGTATTAAAGGTAGTGATGGAGTTATAGACCCAATAATCATAAGACAAGTACATAAGTAATCATAACTCATCTAAGCATTCTTTTATACAATTAATCATTCAACAACCACCTACTAAACAAGACTCACAATCTTACAAAAATAGACCAAACTTCAAATAGTGATCCCATTTTTACCTTTTCAAGCATGATGGGAGACTTTCTGTAGCTAAACATATCAGATATTAAAGCAGTATCTATATGGCAAAGTTTTGAGATGTCAGAGCTCTTGTCTTTCTCTTTTTTTCTTTCATTTTTAAAAAATATTTTTCCTGCATTTATTTCTAGATCCTTTATAGCAATTTGTTACTCTATTATTGGTTCCATGTATACTTGGCTCACTTAATGGAGCACAGTTTGGCCAGGGAAGGCCCTTCATGGGTGTTTATTTAAAACGAATACCTAATTCTCTGGGGTAAGCCCAATTTTCTTTGCTTCCATGTCCTCCCTCCCCTTCCATTCCAATAGGAAGACATTTACTGCCTCCAATTTTGTCTATATTGCTTACAAGGAAGAAAATACATACAAATATTAAAATTGCATAAAAAAAATCAATGTAAATGTTTTTCTATTAAAGAAACAATGCGCTTTTCAGCATGGAGTTACTCATGGCTTAAGCCGAGCCTACGCAGTTGCTACTACCTTGTTACGTGCTTTGGAGGAGCTTGTTTTTACTTCACTCTCGCCAGCATAAGGATGGAGTTACCCCAGTCCATCATCTACCTCCCCAAACTGCCCATACAACCTTGTGCTTTTGTTGTTGACCAGATCTAAAACAATAAGATGAGAACTCACCACATTATGTGCTGTGTATAATTTGTAGCGGAATGGATTGAGAGATTTTATTTTGTAGTGTTACAAATCAAACATTGAAAATTAAATGGAAATTCATAATTTAACTCTTTCTCCCAGGCAAACCCCAAGACCAAAGCAAAGATTATGTATAGTAGTATTCTCAGGTCAATCTGCCAGTTAAAACCTACTAAGATAGCTAACATTTTTTTCTGTGTCTATAATTCTAGTCTTTCATTTTATAATTTGAGGGGCATAATACTGATAAGAGTTGCTGAGCAGATTTTAACCTTATCTTTAGATGTGAAGAGATAAAAAGATACATGAAATTACACTTATATCTCTTGTTCCATCCACATTCTGAGAGCAAGGTATTTTCAGTATCTAAGTTGGATTCAATGTCAGTGCGATTTATAGGCATATGAAGTGAATTGCTGAGGCATAGCTGGACTAAGGTAATCTAGCTAGGGAGAGAACCAAATACAATAGAAGTAGGACCCCCTATGGAATTTCAGGTATGGCACCATTTAGGTTGGGTTTTACCAGCCAAAAGACATTCAACTTTATTTTTTTTTATACTTTATTTTTTTAATTTACGTCCAAGTTAGTTAGCATACAGTGCAACAGTGATTTTAGGAGTAGATTCCTTAACGTCTTTTATCCATTTAGCCTATCACCCCTCCCACAACCCCTCCAGTACCCCTCTGTTTGTTCTCCATATTTAAGTCTCTTATGTTTTGTCCCTCTTCCCATTTTTATAATATTTTTGCTTCCCTTCCCTTGGGTTCATCTGTTCTGTGTCTTAAAGTCCTCATATGAGTGAAGTCATATGATATTTGTCTTTCTCTGACTAATTTCGCTTAGTGTAATATCCTCTAGTTCCATCCACATAGTTGCAAATGGCAAGATTTCATTATTTTTGATTGCCGAGTAATACTCCATTGTGTGTGTGTGTGTGTGTGTGTGTGTGTGTGTGACATTTTCTTTATCCAATCATCCATCGATGGGCATTTGGGCTTTTTCTATACTTTAGCTATTGTCAATAGCGCTGCTATAAACACTGGAGGGCATGTGCCCCTTTGAAACAGCACACCTGTATCACTTGGATGAATACCTAGCAGTGCAATTGCTGGGTTGTAGGGTAGTTCTCTTTTCAATTTTTTGAGGACCCTCCATACTGTTTTCCAGAGTGGCTGCACCAGCTTGCATTCCCACCAACAATGCAAAAGAGATCCTCTCTCTCCGCATCCTCGCCAACATCTTTTATTGCCTGAGTTGTTGATTTTAGCCATTCTGACAGGTGTGAGGTGGTATCTCATTGTGGTTTTGATTTGTATTTCCCAGACGATGAGTGAAGTTGAGCATTTTTTCATGTGTCAGTTGGCCATCTGGATGTCTTCTTTGGAGAAGTGTCTATTCGTGTCTTTTGCCCACTTCTTCAGTGGATTCTTTGTTTTTTGGGTGTTGAATTTGATAAGGACATTCAACTTTACATTATGACAGAACAAATATACCCATACTTAATATCTCACATTTCATGTGAGTTTTAGAAAATAATATGCTTGTATTACTTCCATAAAATTATATATATGCACACACATCTACACATATAGATACATCCATGCATACATGTGTGTGCATACTTACATTAGTTTCTGATTCCATTGTATCATGTCATGGCATATTACAGTTTCTACAATAACTCCCTACTCCCACACCTATAATATTCAGATAATATCAAATAGACACACTGAGATTCTAGAGGGAGTAACTTCTATGCCAGTTCCCTCTGGGATTGAGGAATAAAGGGTAATGCTGCAGCGGGTGGGAGATGGCCCCTCCTAACCATGCTACATTCACACTTTACTTGGGCACTCATTAAGTTAATTAGTGACTTATATTTTCTCTAGTACAAGTTGTAGATTACAAATTCATGGTAAAACTGTTTTGGTTTTCACCCTCAGTGACAAGAGATGCCTTTGGAGGATTTTGAACAAAAGATTGACATAATTTGATTTGTATTTTGAAAGGGTCACTGACTGTGTGCAGAAAACAGAATGTAAGCTCACAAGGGTGGATTTAAGGACACTGGTTAGGAGGCTACTAAAATAATACAAGCAAAATGTGATAGTGGCTTGGAATAAGATGGTAAGAAGTATAACTGGTTGCTTTCTTTCAAAGAAAGACTAATTTTAACTAACCCACAGATTATTAACTTAATTGAAAGAGAAGAGAGAGTCTAAAGATTTCCTAATCATAAGGCTGATCCAATCAACCGCGAAGTCACAACATGACAAAGAAGTCTCAATAAATCAAGTGAACAAATATTTATGACTATAGATACAAATATTTGTCCTTCATTTCCTTGAAAGCGTAAGAAAGTCATAAAAATGTAGAAAATTATTTCGATATGCCAAGTGTTTCAATATTAGTGAATCAATTCATGTCACTTTTTAAAAAATTACATCTAGTTGAATGTACAAAACATTTGATGGAATGCATCATCTATGCCAAAATAAAAAAGTTTTGTGAATTAAGAATCAAATTATATTTCTTGGGATGCCTGGGTGGCTCATTCGGTTAAGCGTCCAACTTCAGCTCAGGTCGTGATCTCATGGTTTGTGGATTGGAGCCCCACATTGGGCTCTGTGCTGACAGCTCAGAGCCTGGACCCTGCTTCAGATTCTGTGTCTCCCTCTCTCTCTGCCCCTCCTCGGCTCGTGCTGTCTCTCTCAAAAAACGAATAAACATTAAAAACAATTTTTTTAAAGAATCAAATGATATTTCCTTATAAGAAAGAAGACAATCCATCTCAGATCTAGAAAGCTAATATAAATTGTGAATAACACTGTAAAGACATTCGCCTTAGAGTCAAATTCCAGGAAAAAAACTCAAAGATATCTAATGTCATTCCTAAAACAGGTTTCCCCCACTATCTGAAGATAGAACATTCCTGTGAAACCTCTTGCATAACCCTAAATGGCTTAAAGCAAAGAAGCAATTACCATTAATTTATATGGAAAAATTTTTAAGCGTTCCCAGACCTCAAAAAAAAAAAAAAAAAAACCTCTCTTAGGCTTTTCTGATATCTTATAACACATCTTGCTAATGGATGCACAAAATAAACAGAGATAAAGCCCAGATGCTCACACAGTTCAAAGCTCTACCAGCTTGATGCTGAGATAGCTTAGTGTAGTTCCCAGGGAAGGAGCTTGGCGAAGCTACTCTGGCTGCTTGGGATGCTCTACCCCTGAAAGGCTTTCTGCAAACCCACCGCTGAACACTATTTTCCCTTTGCCTTTTTCTGGTAAAACTGAAAATCCTCTTCAGGTTTCTTTCAGTTAGTGAAACAGGTATTAATGTAGGTCTTTAGTGAAAGCAAAGTGGTGTAAGGCAAACTTTCAAGAGGTAGGGATACCTGTCTTCAGCTGTGGTTCCTGACCTGTGGCCATTCCGCCAGCATTAAAATGCATACAGAGAAAATCTATGCAAAACGTTTCAAAGGTATTTAAGAAAGAGAAATCCACAACAAACAATTGACAGCAATTCAACTGACAGTATTGTAAATCTGCAAATTAATATTTGTGTGATTATAACATACAATTGCATGGAATAAGACTACTATGAAAATACCCAAATACCCAAACTTCTGTCATTAGAAAAATGCAAATTTAACTATGATATGTCTACTTCACCAAATTGATCATTTTTAATGAAAAGAATATAAAGTTGTTTAAAAAGTTCATGTTTACAGGAGTATAAATTACTTAACATTTTCAGTTGGCAATTTAAAACACATATGAAAATCTGCTCTGGCACTCCTTCTAACCTAAAGATGTCATTTCTACATAAACTTCATAAAAATTCAGTCATAGGTGAAATCCAAAAATCTTCTTCACAACGTTAATTATTATAATGAGAAGTTCTTTAAAAGCAAAATGAAACATTGATGTCTTAAAAAAGGAAAATGGCTCATCAATGATAACAAATCCATATGATGGAATACCATGCAGTGATTAAAAGTTGAGTGAGAAAGGATTTTAATAAACTAGACATGTTTCATGATATATTAAGTTTAATTAAACTGGTTTCCAAGTACTATGTGCAGTACAAAACAAAACAAAATCAATTTTTTCCATAATGAAACTTTAAAAGTTATATACACATATTCCAAAATGTGACTGTTGATTTTCTCTAAGTGGTAGGATTCTGGTATGTTTTTTTCTGCCCTTTGCTCTTTAGAATTTCTTAAACTTTTAAAAATATACATGCATTATTTAATAACCATATGAAAACAGGGAGCACAAGTTATTTAAAATAATCCAATTGAAGACTTTTTGATGTCAACGGAGAAGAAGGTAAAAGAGTATTGATTAGGGGACCAATTTTGCTTTAGAAAGTCTTACAGTTCATTCTTTCAATAAGCATTGATTGACTCTCTGTTCCATTTTATTCCATCGCTAGACACAAGACATTCAAAGATGAGTTAGTTACAATTACTTTCTCATAAATCTCATAGATCAGTGGAGGAACCTGACAGATGCAATGTCAGTACAATTGCAATGAATTAGGTATTAATGTGGCATTAAAGGTCAAAAAGGAGGGGTGTAACTGCTGAGGGTAGGAAATAAGAAAATTCTTCCTAGAATAGTAATCTTAGAATCAGTTTTAAAAGATGAATAAGAATTTTCCACATAGAAATAGTGGGCAAAATCATTCTAGGAAAAAGGCACAGCATGAGAAAAATGTGGAGAAGCATGATTCAAGTCCTATCATTGTTAATTATTATCACCATATCACAATTGTTTACGAAAAGTCTGATAATGACCAAAATCCTAAATACGGAGCTGATTTAAATACCTTCCTACTTATTATTAGTCCTTTACAAAGATTTTGTTTTTTTAAAACAAGATAACAAGTTTTATTTCTATAATCAGAATATTCTATTGAAAACATTGTTATAGTATTAGTTACCTTTATTTTCTGGACATTGACTCTGTACCAGGAAGTGACACAAAGCACTTACCAGTGTCAGTCAACCTCCTAAGACATCTCACTTATCTGAGGTAGGTCGGAAGGAATACCTCTAACTGCCCGCAACCTTCCCCTTGCCCTCCCCAAATCCCTTCCACCTGTCTCCTCTGCTTGGCTGTCCCCCATCTCTCTCCCTCCTCCTGCAAGACGGAGGCCTCTTCCTAACACTCTTCCCTATCATGATTTCGACATTCCCAGTCCTGATGTGTCATGGTAGCTCAGTTTTAATACCTCCTGTTACCTTTCCTCTTCAAACAACAGTTCCAGAATACCATAGTATCAGGGACACTAGAGTGCCCAACTTTGGCTCAGGTCATGATCTCTTGGTTTGTGAGCTCAAGGCAGCCCCACATCCAGCTTGCTGCCATCAGCTCAGAGCCCACTTTGGATCCTCTGTCCCCCTCTCCTTCTTCCCTTCCCCCACTCACACTCTCTCTCAGAAATGAATAAACATTTAAAGAAATTGAATACCCATATTTTATGCTTTCTTGGCATCATATGCATACCCATTCAAAATATCTTATCCTGTGTCATCTTGAGCGATCGCCTCTTTTTCAACTAGCCTGGCATCTAACCCAGAATCTGATACAATATGGATGTACAATGCTTATCAGATGAATGAATAATGAATCTTATCCAAAAACATGCTACTACACAATTCAGTAGAAAATTTCTCAGTCTTTAGTATTATTTCTTAATACAAATCAGGATAAAGTGACCACCATGTTTTATCTAAGAAGTGAATAACTGGAAATCAGATTGAAACACAATATCTTAAGACCCCCAAATATCTTAAGTCTTACCAAATTGAACCAAGCTTCAAAAGCAAAACAAACAAAAAATAAAAAACCTGTTCAAATTGAACTCAGGTATATTAATTTCAAAAATGATTTCACTGAACAGACACAAAACAGCTTAGCAGCCTGAACAAATTAGTTTATTTCAACCAGAATACTAGTGAATAAATCATGAAGGTTTTATTTGTAAGTAGAAAAGTCAGTGTTTTGTTTGATACTCTATCTGGCCTTAAAAATAAAAAAACTATATTTTATTGAACAGTGGACTCCATAGGCCCAACAAATAGCCGCAGAGAATGAGGATACTAATATGTATCCTCTTGAGTTGTCCACCTCACTCTCCCTCAGATTTTCTCAGGGAACAGGGCAAACAACTAGAAAAGGGTCCATGTCCCTTCAAGAGGAGAAAGGATTTGCAATGAGCCCAGTGGAACCTTTGGCAGGAACAGTAAGACCTTGGTCTTTCTGACTGCCAGATTAAACAAAGTAAGTCAGCTTAGTTGATTCATCATACTAATACTGAAAGTATCTTAGAGGAACAGGTCAGGGATCACTAATCCTTTCTTAGTGGCTTTATTATCTTATTAGATTTAAGCTAAAGGAAAAACAATCCGATAGGCAGCCAAAATGCTTACAGAGAATTAAAATGCTTTCTGAGATTATTTGGGACTGAATACAGTTTCAATCCTAGCTTAAAATAACACGCAACTTTCCTTCCATTCAGTTGAATAAAAGAACAGTATATATGTATTAAAAATGTGAAATATTTGGAATGTAAAACCACTTTCCCATCTACTGAAGTAATTTCCTAATTGGTCTTCCAGATTCTTAGCCCTCATTTGCCAGTATATGTGACTCCTGCTCACCAATCTCTCCTGCCTGTGCGTTGCTTTCTGCCATAGTTCTCAGTGGTTGACATCTGGAAGCCTAGCCTTAGAATTTTCTGGGGTGTAAGGTAATTAACTCTAGGGACAAGTCTCAAGTCCTCCACGTGTTTCCCTTGCACAACAAATGATTAGAACCACTGGCCTAAAAACTACTATATAAAACCCGTAATGAGGCATTCCATGTCCTCTGAAATCTGTCCCTGAGCTGGTTTACTGAAGTCATGTCACACCATCTCTCTCTGTGCATATTAATGAGCCAGACTCTTCCTTGCTTCCTGATCTCATCATGCTTTCCCAGGCCTTTGGTGCTCTTCATTCCATCCTTTCTGCTTGTATTATTGAATTCTTTGCTAACCCTCAGAGCTTTTTTGATTCATCTTTTTTATTATTTTTTTAATGTTTATTTATTTTTGAGACAGAGAGACACATCGTGAGCAGGAGAGAGGCAGAGGAAGAGGGAGACACAGAATCCGAAGCAGGCTCCAGGCTCCGAGCTGTCAGCACAGAGCCCGATGAGAGGTTCGAACTCACCAACCGTGAAATCATGATTTGCGCCAAAGTCAGACGTTTAACCGACTGAGCCACCCAGGCACCCCTTGATTCATCTTCTAATGTTCTGGCAACTAAACTTCACCAGAGGCTCCTCTTGCCCAGCATTCACCCTTCTGGGACCAGAGAATAAAGACTTTTGAACCACTGGACTGCACAATTTAGAAATGCTTGGAGGTGCAGTGGTTCATGGGCATGAGTATTAAGATCCTACCCTAAAGCTTACACTTGAAACTAACCCCTTTGTAGATATCTCTTCTTTGTCCTTAACAATAGTTCATTACTACAGAATCTTATGTATCCTATAGAGTCAGAATAGTAGAGCAAAAATAAAAAATAAAATAAAGAATTATGGGCTTTGAAGTTCAATTGTTCTGGGATTCATAATCAGGACTCCTACCTACCATCTATATGATTTTAGACAAGTAACATTTACCTCAGTTTACTGTTTTCTAAAATAGACATAATGTCTCAGGGTGTTTATGAAGATAATTAAAAGTTTCAGAATTCTGGTTTTTATTTTACATGTTTTTCCACATTGTGATTTCTCAGAGGATAATGTAGATTCTTGTTCTAAATCAATATCTAGTCAATGTTTGCTAAACTTTAGTTCTTTAAATAACTGATTGAGATGTTTTAAAATACTTCATCAAATTCCCTTAGACGTGTTTGCTTCAGTTGAAGTTTGGGGCTGTTGTGTCCTCCAAAAATTAACTCCCCAACCTCAGAATATGAACTGCACTTGGGTCTTTTAGGAACTCATGACTTAAAATCAGGATATTAGGATGGGCCTTAATCTAATGTGACTGGTATCCTTATAAGAAAAGGAGGTTAGGACACAAACACACAGAGGGAAAACCATGAGGCAACACAAGAAAAGATGTGTCTCTTGCCAAGGAGACAGGCCTGGGAGTAAAACAACTCTCTGACACCTTCAGCTTAGACTTCTAGTCTCCAGGACTATGAGACAACCCATCTCTGTTGTTGAAGTCACCCACTCTGAGGCACTTTGTTATGGCAGTCCCAGCAAACTAATAAACCAAATCTTGACTTTAGTGCTATAATTGGTACACTTGAAATAAAGATGACCTTATTAAGGTGTATGTGCTAATTTGGTATGAACGTAAGATAGCATTATAAAATTAGAATTTTCACCTAGAAACAGGAGAGCAACAAATTTTTCTTGCTAAAAAAAAAAAAAAAATCAGAGCCTGAAATATCATATGTGTCCCTAATGGATGATTCTGTGTCATGTAGAAGATATGCAATAAGCTTGGTAAATAATCTGTGAATGGGTTGGGCTGTATTTCGGGGATTTGTTAGCAGTGAAGCTTGAGCAGAGTGAATCATGAATGAACCTCACAATACTTGGAGACAGATTAATAGTTCCTGTTTTAATTTGAGTGTGCCAAATAAATGCCCAGCCACATTCCCTGGCAGTGTGTTGGATTCCAAATGAATGGAGGTCCCCTAATTGTGTCCCTGAGCAAATATAACCCAATCAATTACATTTGTATAACATGTTATGGATTTTAATGTATTTTCTCTTACATTTTCTCATTTAGTCTTTATTAGGATTAAACATAATAAATATTGTAAATTTAGCATAGCTACCCAATGGCTTAGAAATATGGTCCTTTTCTCAAGTACTAATGCATGAACATGTGCAGGAACTAGAATTTTGACTCAAGATCTGTATGCTTCTTTCAGTGATGTGGCTGCTACACCATACTGCTAGTTTCTACTGTTCAAAAGCCATTACCCTGGGACCAAAGAGAGCAGATGTTAAACCCACTAGACCATGCAATTTTAGGTTGTTTTGGGAGAGCAGTAGTTGGTAAGGAAGAGTATGAAAATCAAAGAAGAGATACCAAATCCTCTGGCAGAAATTACAACTTTGCCAAGATTCTGCATGTTATAATCTTGAAAAGCAGTGCTAAAAAATCCCATTTTATTGGGGTGCCTGGATGGCTCAGTTAGTTGAGTGTCAGACTCTTGATTTCAGCTCAGGTCATGATCCCAGGTTCAGGATATCAAGCCCCGCATCAGGCTTCACGCTAAGCATGGAGCCTGCTTAAGATTCTCTTTCTTCCTCTGCCCCTCTCCCCCAGTTGTGTGTGCTCTCTCTCTTTCTCTAAAAAAAAATCCCATTTCACAGTTGAAGAAACAAAAGTTCAAAACATTACCTATCTAAGATCACACTTATAACCAGAATTTGAAAGTAAGTCTGTTGTACTGCAGTATTTATATTTTTCCCTCTCCGACACCTGATTCCCACTTTTCTTTGATTTCAAGAGAATTATCTAAATCTGCTTAATTATAAAAAGCAACAACTACTAAGGAAACATGGCTGCCCTCTTGGAAAACTCCTATTGCCAGAAAGTCTTGATTAAAGGACTACAGATTAGCCCTTACATAGCATCATCTGTATCAGCCCCACCCTCTCAGTGTGGCCGGAGATCAGGGTGCAGAACAAAAAGCCTGGTCTTTAATCAAACACAAAGATAAGATCTATCATTTATGTACTTTTTCCTAGATACTGTTCTCAATTTTTGAAATCCCCATAAGACTGCTATGAGGTAGATAATATTAAAGTAGGAAACTGTGCACCAGAAATTAAATAACTTGCCCAAGGTCCTATAACTAGCACACACCAAAATTAGGTTTGGAACGCTATTTTATATTGCACTTTAAAATAGGTTAAAATTATGTTTTAAGATAATGTGATATTTTACATTAGTTGTCATCTATTAGAGCAGTTGTGAGTAAATCTAAATATATTCATTCACTAATTTATGCAAAAACATACTTACTGAACACCTACTATGTGCTTGGGACTGAAGAGACACCATAAGCTTTGTTCTTCCTGGAAAAAAAAAGTTTTATTCCTGGAAACAAACAACAAGCAGATAAATGCATGCTTATTTAATGTATAAATATAATCAGTGCTTTGTTGGAAAGATACGACATACTGTGAAATAACAGGAGAAGTAAACATTTACTTAGTGAAAAAATGCCCCTTCTTAGTCAGTTACTATACTTAATCTGATAAAAATTAATATTCTTTCCTACATACGTATAATTCATCATTTTTGTTCTCCCATTTTACACTCATCAGGTACTTAAGTTACATCATGAACTCTATTTAAATTACTGTATAAAGAATCTATATTTTTGTTAACTTGGTAATAATGCCCTTATTCATCTTTATAATAGAGCTTTGGGTAGAACTTTGCTAAATGCCATAAATTACATCAAAGACTATTTCAGGCAGGTTTCTCAAATGTTCATTTGGTTAATAAGAGGAAGACTGAAATGTTTTCTGCCTTCCCAGCTCATTTATATCAAAAGAACATCAGGAGAAAATTACCCCCTGGCCTTTTAGGATATGTCTGGTATACTATAATTGCATATCAAGACCTTGCCAAGTTTGGGGAATGGGGGCCAAAGTCAGTGTGTGTGTGTGTGTGTGTGTGTGTGTGTGTGTATGTGTGTGTGCGCACATGTATGTATGTGTATGCCTGTGTGTGTGTGTGTGTGTGTATGGCTACAACTGTTTTGGTTATGAAATACTTTATCACATACTTTAACTGAATAACTAAGTTCCTCTTTTTAAGTGCGAAATAGAGAGTGCCATGTGGTAAAAGATTAAGGGATCTGAAATCTTTCAGAACTGAATTCAATGCAGGTTTTGATGCTTATTAAATATGTGTCTGTAGGCAAATTAATTTACCTGAGGCTTCATGTCTACTTATCTATCTACCTGTCCATCCTTCCATCTATGTGGAAGATAAAGAAAGACATTTCTTAGTATCAACTTAGAATTCAATGAGTAATTTGTCTGAAGTCCACACAATGCCTGGCACATGGTAAGTTCCCAATCTGAGATGATTGCTATTTTTATTTTATTTTATTTTATTTTATTTTATTTTATTTTAATAATGTATTATCAAGGTAGCCAACATACAGTGTACTCAGTGTAGTCTTGGCTTCAAGAGTAGATTCCTGTGATTCATCACTTATATACCATACCCCGTGCACATCCCAACAAGTGCTCTCCTCAATGCCCATCACCCATTTTCCCTGTCCTCCCACCCCACCACCCCACCAACCCTCAGTTTGTTCTCTGTATTTAAGATTATCTTATTGTTTGCCCCCCTCTCTTTTTGTAACTTATTTTTCCTTCCCTTCCTCTATGGTCTTCTGTTTAAGTTTCTCAAATCCCACATACAAGTGAAAACATAGCATATCTGTCTTTTTATGACTTATCTCACTTAGCATAATACCCTCCAGTTCCATCCACATTGTTGCTAATGACATGATTTCATTCTTTTTCATTGCCGAGTAGTATTCCATTATGTATATATATATATATATATATATATATATATATATATATTATATACCACATCTTCTTTATCCATTTATCAGTTGATGGACACTTAGCCTCTTTCCATACTTTGGCCATTGTTGATAGTGTTGCTATAAACATTGGGGTATATGTGCCCCTATGAATCAGCACTCCTGTATCCTTTGGATAAATTCCTAATAGTGCTATTGCTGGTTTGTATGGTAGTTCTATTTTTAATTTTTGAGGAACCTCCACACTGTTTTCCAGAGTGGCTGCACCAGTTTGCATTCCCACCAATAGTGCAATAGGGCTCCCCTTTCTCCACATCCCCACCATCTGTTGTTTATTGAGTTGTTAATTTTAGCCATTCTGACTAGTGTGAAGTGGTATGAGATGATTATTAACAAAACTCTACACATACATTTAAACTGCAGACATGGGTGATCTCAAGGATAATGTGGAGAGACACCTGATGCTGGAGGGTTTTCTGACTTTCTTCTGGAGTTGAATTTCTTATCTAGTGAAGATGGAAAGAATAGCAGATGTTCATTTCTAAGTTTTGTAAGCTTTAAACCATTGACAAAAATGCCTCATTGAACACTAAAAATCAAGATGTTGGAGGTGGTCTATCATAGTTAAATTAGTATTAAAATTATTTGAGACTTTGTAAAGACGTCCAACTGTGTGCCCCAAATGTGGACAGGGACTATCCAATTTAGAGAGTATAACAAGAACAGCAAAATTCACATAAATTCTTAAAATGCTGAATATTTACCTGAGATGTCAAATATGACAGATTGATAGAGCCATTTTGAATAAAATGACAAGATATAACATATTAAGACTATGTAACTGTGAGTAACATTAACTTTTATTCATTTTGGCTGGAAATGCAAATGTGTAAGGAGTCTGCCCAGGCTAACACTGTTTCACAAAAAGTGAAAATTGTTCTCATTCACTTTGCATGCATGCATTCATTTGTTAATTTAATAAATATATATTGAGCATGTCATAGGCATTAGTGTTATGAGGACAAATAAAAATGATCCTAAACATTCCTGCTACTGATTGATGGATATTTCCCCTACAGACATAATTACAGTGCAAAAAATTGTAGGAAAAATGAAGAGGAAATGACTAATGCATTATAGATGAATCACAGAGGGCTTCATGGAGGAGGTGAGGTAACAATGAGGAGAATCTTAAAGAAGTTTGGTTGCTCAAAAAAAAAGAAAACAACAGGGGCACCTGGGTGACTCAGTCAATTAAACATCTGACTTTGGCTCAGGTCATGATCTAGCATTTTGTGAGTTTGAGCCCCACATCAGGCTCTGTGCTGACAGCTCAGAGCCTGAAGCCTGCTTTATGCCCTTCTCTATGCCCTTCCCCCACTCTGTCTCTCTCTCAAAAATAAATAAATATTTTTAAAATTGTTTTTAAAAAGAAAAGAACAAAGATCTATATTTTTATAGACAGAATAAAAAGCATATATTAAAGTGAGGGGGAATGTCATGAATGACGTTTAGTGTATAGGATCGTATGATGTATCTGGTAGTGTAGATATCAAGGCAGGTTTGGGCCAAATTACGATGGTCCTTGTCTGCTAAACCTGAGTGTAGGTAGTCTCTTGCCTTACCATCCTTCTTTTCCAGTCTCCCACACTGCCCACTGAGCACTTATTATGTGCCAACCACTATGCTAAAAAATGTATTGACTTACAGAACACTTGCAACAACTGTAAAAGCAAGTACTAATATTAACTTATAAAAGAACAGGCATTTAAAGTTTCATAAGATTAAGTAACTGTGATTTAATTCAAACAATCCAATTACAGAGCCCATGTTCACATGCTATATGTTATATATGTTTCCAAGATGATTTTTAGGATAAAAGGGAGGAGTTAATATAAACAGAATAAAATACAAAAGCAATTCTATCAGTAAAATTTTACTCAATTGGACACTTGGAATTGACTTAGAGAATATGAACTGTTTAAGGAATAAAGGCACAGATTAAAAGATAAAGGGACTGAGAGTCTACCACATGGGTGCTGACTGAAATTTACAGGACTAAAATAACAAAGAGTTTCATGAATAACTAATACGCCAAATCAAATATAAACACACTGTCAAGTTCTGAATCAGTGTCTCCGAGAGTGATGATATTGGTATGAACTGGAGTTCCCGGTCTAATTTGGCAGGGGGTAATAGCAAATAGCATTCTCAATGTGTGGCTACCTATTTTTCTAGAAGGGACATATTCTGGGTGTTAATATTTTTAAAAATATATGCTTTTCAGGGGCGCCTGGGTGGCTCAGTCGGTTAAGCGTCCGACTTCAGCTCAGGTCACGATCTCGCGGTCCGTGAGTTCGAGCCCTGCATCGGGCTCTGGGCTGATGGCTCAGAGCCTGGAGCCTGCTTCCGATTCTGTGTCTCCCTCTCACTCTGCCCCTCCCCCGTTCATGCTCTGTCTCTCTCTGTCTCAAAAATAAATAAAAACGTTAAAAAATATACATATATATGCTTTTCAGCATGCCACTTACTACCACTTGATATCTGTATTAACTTCGTTGCTTAACTTTTCACATATGTGTGAAGTCTGTGGGTCAGACTTAGGATCAACTAGTCTTGGCTCTGAACTGTAGGTTGGGTTGAACTCTGTTGCATGTGTTTTTGAATCATAATTGTTTAATCATAAATTATCCATGCCATGTTCTTATAACAGGTCATAGGAATTCATAAGGTCAAGGCAAAATATACCCACACGTTTAAGCCCATATCATGTTTACTAGCATTATATTAAGCCAAGAGAGTCACAGAGCTAAGTCCAACATCATGGCTCTGGAAAATACAGTCCACCCATAGTGAAAGCCAGGCAGAGTTACATGGAAAAGGGTATAGGTGTAATTAATCTCCACAATGCACAAAAAGATAAGCAATGAAGTACCTGTGCTTTTTAGATTAAATAAATTACTTAAGTTATCTTGAAGGTTGATAATTCTCAAATTCTTCACCATGAGAAGACATTTTTAAGTTTCTAAATATTATTTTATAGCCATTTCCTATGTCATGACAAACTAGATTATTAAAAAATAAAAGTATTTCAAATAACACACTCTGTAAATTGATTTAACTATCGGTAATTTAACTACAATGTATCTTAATGTGCTGAGAACAAATGCCAAAGCTGGTGATCCAACTACTGCACTGTGAGGTGAAATCTCCATTTCCTTGCTGAAGTCTGAATATGTCTGTTTTCTTAAAATTCAGGCACTGAAATCCTAACCTCCAAAGATGGTTGTATCAGGAGGCGGGGCTTTGGGGAAGTAGGGAGGCTTAGGTCAGGAGGGTAAAGCTCTCATGAATGGGATTAGTGCTGTTATAAAAGAGGTTCTAGAGAGACCCTTTGCCCTTCAACAGTGTGAGGACAGAGAGACAAGGTGCCAGCTGTGACCTAAGAGGGCCTTCACCAGAATGTGGTCAGGCTGGCCACTTGATCTTAGACCTCCAGCGTCCAGAACTGTTGCTTGCAAGTTACCCAGTCTGTGGGAAATTAGTATAGTAGCCAGAGAAGACTAAGACGCCATCTTTACCTCAGAAGTCATCTACACCACATGCACAATTTTGGTTTCTGATATACAAACCCGATACAAGAGCTAAAGTCAATTCAAAAATAGGTATTTCAAGAAATCAAAGATGGTGGTAATTTCCCCATGAATCAGTTTTGAATACCGTCTTGGGAACCTCTTTATAGAGCAATAGTTCAAAGTACACACTCTGTAAGTCAGTTATTTGATATTCTTGAGTTTCGTTTTCTTCTATAAAATAGAGACAATAATACCTAGCTCTTCAGACTATTTTATGGATTAAGTGAGATCATTTTGCAGCAGACATATCCCAGAGCCCTAAAGATGGACACAGGTAAATTATTATAATTATTTTTATTACCATTATTTCTTCGTACCTCAATGTCCTCATCTGTGTAAGTACAGTAATACTTAATCATGAGCATTCCAAGAGCTGTGTACACATGTTCTGAGTGCGTCCAGGAGCCCATGACTTGGACTCTTTGATTCTTTTTAACCAAGGAATTTCAAAGAGAAACAAGTATCATGTCACCAAAACACAAGAGAAGAAACCATTGTAAACCCAGAAGATAGAATTAAAATAAAAAATAAGACTTGGGACATTCAGGTAGGAAATTGTAGAACTGAAGGAAGTTTTAGAAGAGGCAATGAAATGAGAAGGAGTTTCAGAAAGAGAAGAAAGCTGTATATACACCTGAAGATGGAAATCAGTTTCATTCCTTTGCAAAGACAAGCAGGATGTTGGCAGCATTTTTTTTGAATAGTTGGGATAAAAGATAAAAGTATGGCTTTTGAAGAAAACTATAAATATATTACCAAAACTTCCACTCTTCAGTATTATCTCCCAAAGGAAAATAGATATAAAACTACAACTCTTTTCTCATGAATCTACAGCCTTTGAAAACTTTTCTAATGTTAGAGTTGAAACTTGTTAGGATTCAATTAAAAAATATATCAAATCTGCTATCATTTCTTCCACAGATAAACTCTCTCAAATAGAATATGTACCTTCTAATGACTCTTCTAAAATTAAGCAGCAAATTGGATTTCCCAAGTCCCGAGTTTGCTTTAGCACTGGTCACTTTTGAATTGCGAACAAGATACTAACTTTCCAAGTTAAAATTCCATTTAACAATAGCAAAACGCAATTTTCTGTTATCTAAGAAAAATACTTTATCTGTGCATTTATTTTTATCCTTTCTTTTTAATAAAAGGCTTGCAGTATATTGGGACATCAAAAACTCATAAAGGTCATTTCATAAATAAATCAAAATCACGGCATCTAGTGTTGCTTTGAAAATGACAGAGAACAAACAAGTAGGGGGAAACATTTCCTGAGAAAAAAACCAAACCCTCTTGAAATATTTCAGCCCATACTTACAAATTTATAAAAATAATGATATTAGTATGTGACCATGGGCACAAGATAATTTTTTTAATAGCAGTGAAATAGTTTAGGCTTTTTAAAAGTATCAGATCATTATATGTCTGTAATATATGTGTATACTTATGAAAAATATAGATATTGGTGAATTATACTGACACATCTCTTGGAGCACCTGGGTGGCTCAGTCAGTTAAGCATCCCACTCCTGATTTTGGCTTGGGTCATGATCTCACGGTTCATGAGATCAAGCCCTGTATTGATGTGTGTGCATTCTCTCTCTTTTTCTCTTAAAATAATTTAAAATGTAAAAAAGAGGGGCGCCTGGGTGACTCAGTTAAGCCTCTGATTTCAGCTCAGGTCATGATCTCACAGTTTGTGAATTCAAGCCCCATGCTGGGTTCTGTGCTGACAGCTCAGAGCCTGGAGCCTGCTCCAGATTCTGTGTCTCCCTCTCTCTCTGCTCCTCTCCTCTCATGCTCTGTCTCACTCTCCTTCAAAAATAAACATTATATTTTTTAATTGTTTGAAATAACATAAGCATTTCCTGAATAAATGCTTTTATTTCAAGTGTTGCCTTCTCTGTAGAATATTCTCAGAGTTATACATTTAGATTTAACCCTCTGTTCATCATTTGGGTTGCTAACAGAGATTTCAGTTCTCCAAATCTAAACACATTTTGCTTCCCTACTTCCTCTGACAGTTAAGTGTAGTCATGTGACTTGTTTGGACCAATGAAACATAGGAGGAAGTGAAATGTGTCACTTCCAGCTAGAAGCTCTAAGACACAGAGTGTGATCTGTCATGTATGCCCTGTTATGGTGATTATTAAAGCATGCATCAAGGTCAAACCTTTGTTAGCTTGATCTCTGGGTGTCTATAGTAGCTAGAACAACCTACTTGTCTGCATTCAACATACAGAATGAGAGACAGAAATAAAATGTAGTTATGTTAAATCACATAGATTATGGAGATTGTTTGTTACTACAGCATCCCTTAACCTATCCTAATATAATTGCTCTTAATTTCATGATCTAATTTAGATGTATTTTTTCCCCGCTGACAGCTCTTCTTACTATATTATCTAGCTATGTCTGTTTCTTCATTAAACTGCAAATATTTTTAGAATCTGGTTCCTGTATTTCCTTTTAGGCATTACAGGCATGTAGTAAGAACTAAAATCTATGTTCTAAATAAATACTAACAAAAAATAGTTATGTAATAATTTCTTACTTCATCGACTTTTATGTTCTGAAAAATTATAGAATTTGCATATTTTCTGAACATTTAATGGCAGGCAAATAAACAAATGTATCATTTCTACCTGAAATAGTAAGTAATTGGGAAATACAATAATGTAAATTGATCAATTACCACTTAATGTTGATATTTATAGCCTGAAAATGCAATCACTCCAAATCCCATATATACATTCAATAGAATACAATTTTAGATTTTACATTCTCAAAATCGGGGCACATGAAATATATGAAACTTAGAAATAGAAATAGTATCAATAACAATAAACTTAGCTTAGGTAACTTGATGAAGGTCAAGTTCCTCTGACGTAAAAGTGAACTCACAGTCCATTTCATTACCAATGAAGTGTTTCCTCTATTTCTTTAAAAAATAACAACTAAATATGTCTTAAAGGCAGATAATATGTATTCCCATATAATGTATAATTTCCTTTCCTATTATTTAAAATTTTCACTCACACTTAAAAAAATATCCTCCACCCATTTCTTCGTTTTTAAGTTTATTTATTTATTTTGAGAAAGAGCAAACCAGTGAGCAGAAGGGGCAGAGAGAAAGGGAGAGAGAGAGAGAATCTCAATCAGGCACTGTACTGTTGGTACAGAGCCCAGTGCGGGGCTCGAACTCACAAACCACAAGATCATGACCTGAGCCAAAATCAAGAGTTGGATGCTTAACTGACTGAGCCACCCAGGAGCCCATCTCCACCCATTTTAACCAAACAACAACAACAACAACAAAAACACCAAAAAACCAAAAACAAAAAACAAAACCCACTTGCTTTTCTAATGAAAAGTTCCACAAGTTTATAAAGCAGTTCTCAATTGGACTCTTCAATTTATAATCATAATACACTGGTAAGTATCCAGAAAAGATATCTGAGGAAAAGAAAGAAAGAAAGAAGGAAAGAAGGAAGGAAAGAAAGAAAGAACACCTAAAAATGCCTCAGTCTTTGTTTACCCTGAGTTCATTGTGGAATTGGACATTGGGAAGAAAAAGTCTCTTAAAAATGTAAAGCTGGTTTTATGAATGTATGGTGTTGGTAACAGTGGTGTTAATTTCTACCACCCTTTACTTTATCCATTTCCTATTATTGATATTTTTGGTTATAATCATATAACCACACCTCATTTTTTGCCCAATGTAGTGAAAAATCAAATCATGTCAGTGCAGAACAAGGACAAAAAAAAGGAAGTTATTATTTGGGGTCATGTAGAAAAAGTCGTAAGTTACAGACCTGAATTTTTCAAATCAGCTTTCACTTATTTAAAAAAGCCTTTGTTTTTTTATATTTTCATGTTACTCTGCCAAACGGGGGCACTCTGCAAATAATTGTCAAGGGTTACATGTGATATATTCAATATCTTCTTTGTCAGCAAGAAACATCATTCCTGAGAGAGATAATTGA
Organism: Panthera leo; assembly: GCF_018350215.1. Classification (NCBI taxonomy): domain Eukaryota; kingdom Metazoa; phylum Chordata; class Mammalia; order Carnivora; family Felidae; genus Panthera; species Panthera leo. The sequence continues at coordinate 189,894,745 of NC_056682.1, forward strand.
GAGGTTTAATAAGGGAACTATATTCAAGGTTGAGGATGGGTTTATCAAATAGAACATGGATTGGTACAATACTCTTGGGGCTAGTGACAGCAGATTTTCCTACCTTTGGGTCTGAAGAATTAAGTGGAGGGCGTGGTTATGGAACCCAGCTAAGGAAAGGTATGGAGAGGGTCAGAGGCTGATGAGAATTAGGGGAAAGGGACACATCCAATGGTGGGACCCAGGAGGAAGGAAGCCAGGGTAATAGATTCCCTGTCCCTGACCTCATTCCCCTCCCTCTTTCCAATGTCTGCCTGCACTTCACATTGACCACACCCCACACTCAGTTGAAAGCCAGAGAGCAGGAAGGGAACTCCAAGATGCAGTTCATAAATATAGACCCCTGGTGTGTAGACTGGATTCAGAGGCCAAGTAGAATATATCGAACACCTCCTGCCCCTTCCCTTCTGTAAACTATAGTACTTTCAACAAGGTACCCACCAAGTCACTCAGTACTTTTCCAACAGAAAATGTGCCTTACCCAATTAAGTAATTATCAATAGTGCATTGATAACGTATTTTGGACAGAGCTAAAAACTTAAAAATGCTAGAGTCCCTTCCTTTAGAAATTCATAACAGCATAGGGAACAAAGACATGTTAAAAATCTAAGATTATACATATTGGTAATTACTATTGGTATGGATATGGATGAACAGAGAAAAGATAAATGAATCTTCCTGTAAATAACTCCTTTAAAATACTGGATTGGATTTGCCCACTAAAGCATAAAACAAGGAAAGATGTTCAACGTCACTAATCATAGGGCAATGCAAATCAAAACCACAATGAGCCAGCACCCCACACCAGTCAGAGTGGCTAGTGTCAAAAGACAAGAGATAAAGCAAGTGTTGGCAAGGATGTGGAGAAAGGGAACCCTCATGCATTGTTGGTAGGAATGTAAACTGGTATAGCCACTGTGGAAAACAGTATGGAAATTCCTCAAAAATACTAAAAATAGAAGTACCACATGATCCAGCAATTCCATTCCTGGGTATTTACCTGAAGAAAATGAAAGCACTAATTTGAAAAGATATATGCAACGCTATGTTCACTGTGGCATTATTTGCAATAGTGAAGATATAGAAGCACCTGAATGTCCATTGGTAGATGAGCAGTAAAGAAGATGGGGTATATTACAAGGTGTAGTATCATTCAGTCATAAAAAAGAATGAAATCTAGCCATCTGCGGCAACATGGATGGACCTAAAAAGTATTACGCTAACTGAGGTAAGTCAGACAGAGAAAGACAAATACCATATGATGTCACTTACATGTGGAATCTAAAACTCAAAACAACAAATAATAATCAAACAAACAACAGCAACGAAGAGAGACAGATTCATAAATACAAAGGATAACTGGTGGTTGTGAAAGGAGAGGGGGTGGGGAGATGGGCAAAATAAGCAAAGGGGATTAAGAGGTATGGAGTTCCCGTTATAAAATAAGTAAGTCACAGGAGTGAAGAACACAGCATAGGGAATAAAATCAATAACATTGCAATAACATTGTATGGTGACAAATGGTGACGACACTTATTGTGGTGAGCATTTCATAATATATAGAATTGTCAAATCTATAGGTGTTGTACACCTGACACTAATATAATATTATGCCAACGATACTTCAATTAAAAATTTTTTTAAGTTAAAAAATTTAAAAAGCCAAATTTAACTAATTTGGATTGATAAAATAAGTAAAATAAAATAAAATAAAATAAAATAAAATAAAATAGAAATACTATCAGGATGGTGAAGGCAGTGTCCAATTCCAGTCATATACAAGTCAACTGTATGATAGGAAATAAGAATTCAAAAGGGGTACAATAAAACAAAACAGGCCTTATTAACCATATATCAAATGCCCTAATAACATGCTATGTTAACCTGAGAACCTGGCTTTTAGCAGATTTTCCTGATTACTCAGTAGGTGCCCTAAATCCCCCTTCTCCCCTTCAGTCTCTCACTGGCGTTGTTCCAGGCAGTGTTATTTCCTTTCCGTAGTTATATGCTGAGGTCTCTCATATTGGTGATCAGAAAGCCAGTATCAGAGTAACGATTTAAAATACAAGGATCTGGTCCTATTAAATATCTTTGCCCACTTGACCCCTTAAGTCCAAACTTCTTTAGATGACCAGTAAAATGAAGAATTCTTTTATTCTTATTTCCTTAATGAAATAGGCTGTTATTTGTCAGATTTTCCATTCATTTTTTGGTTGCATATGTGCCTATATCTGTGCTAAGGGCTCAAATAACTAAGGGCCCTCTAGAAATATGACCACCTCAGGTTAGACAGAACTCTTACAAATCGATAAAATCCAGAAAAACTTTCACCCAGAATATTCTATGAGAATGAGGCTGTTTGGTTCTCTTCTATCTAGGCTACTTTGGGAGCCAATAGGCTGTGTGGGAAGGTGAGAGTGTTTCGGAGCTAGACATATTTGTACTTGAACCCTTTCCATCATCTTACTGGCTCTCTACATTGGTAGCAACTCTAAATTTTGAAGATCCAATTTTATTGCTTGCAGTTTTTCTGAAGGATACCACAGTTCCTTTGAAGGGAGAATATATGCACATATACGCATATAAGAATAAACAGTAAACTTTCCAAACCTCGGAGTCTTCACCTAAAAGTAGGGCACAGTACCTATTTTTGGTTTACCACGAAGTTGAATAAACTTGCGGATATGGGTAGGAGAGGTCCACAGATGTAAGGAGTATAATCTAAGCCCCTGTCATTGCTAACTAGGTGACTTACCTTTGCACAGTTTACTCTTTGGTAAAATAAGAAAATACTAGTCAACCCATCAAACTAATGGGTTGCCCACTTCTAATGAGTTGGTGCAGTTTAAATATTTGCTACAATATCAAGGTAATAGTAAGCATTCAGTAGGATTCCCTCTTTATATAAAGTCTTGGTAAGTGCAAGTTTCCTTCTTCCTACAACCCTGTGAGCACCCTGTAGTAGTTTTATAGAAGCTTGCTAAATCAGGGCACTTGAAGAGAGGGGAAGTTGTTGTTCACTCTTCTTCCTGTTCGTCCCCTGGATTCCTTTGTGATTCCCCACACCCTGCCCCCCTTTACTGTCTTTTTTTTTTCTCTCTTAAGGATTTGTTTTGTCTAGCAAGGAGCCATAAAGGATGTGTAGCAAAAGGAAGACTTAAAAGTGCCTTTTGGTGACAGCGCATACATGCCAGAGGGAGGCAAGCTGCCACAGAGATCTCAGCCAGCTGCCATGGGAAACTCATACCTGCATAATCAGGCTAGATGAAAGTGGAGAGCTTCCCTCCATGATGCAATGGGGGGCTGGGGCTGTGGGGAAGCCTGCATTCAGACGCAGCTGGAGAAAAGGAACACACACACAGGGAGGCCAAAGCCTTATTAACCCTAATTGTGATTGAAAGCCATGGAAGAGTTCAGTGGTGTTGAGGGGCACGTGAAATGACCAGACCTGGAGCCTACAAAGGATGGTCCAGAGAAATCCTGTGTGATACAGCGTTTCTTTATCAAGGATGTAGTTTAAAAACAAACAAACTGGTAATAAGGCTGATGGCCATGATCTCCCCCATGCTAAAGATTGTGTGACTGACGTGCAGATCACAGAAAGCTTGCTCAGCAGATTTTCTTGTTGGGTACCTTGTGGGTCAGGATGTGTGTGTTTGCACACCATGCTCGCCCTCTAGCACACTTGCTCTGTGCTTATTTTTAAATCTCTATGTATTACATAAACTTGTACCTGTTTAAGATTCTCTTTCTCAAGAAAATACATAAAAGAAATGGAAGAAAAGCCCATGAGAGTATTCAAAAAAGGAAAAGGGGAAGGAACAACAAAAAGTGTGAGTTAAAATGAAAACATAGCAAAGCAACATAAACAAGGAAATTTGTGTGTGTGTGTGTGTGTGTGTGTGTGTGTGTGTATCTTTTGGACAAAAGGTAAAGACAGAGTTTTCATTTCTTTTTAATGAGTAATAGCATGAATGCATGAAAGCATAACATGAAGGCTAAAATATAAATAGAGTTTTGATAACTCTTGCCCTCCCAGGAATAAATGAATTTATCATACTTTTTTTCCTTCTGAGAAAGATCTTTGATGACAGTTTGTTCACAGGATTTTAAGTTGACCTAGGAAAAAGATATGAACACAATAGGCAGTTATACCCAACAAGTTTATGGGCAACCTTTGGGACAGGGTTGCATGACAGGGGAAGTCCCCCAGGGGACCACCATCTAGAGAGAGCAAGGTCAAGGGAGCTCCAGGGATGAGGGAAATCCAGAAGGAACTCGCTCACCTAGAGTTCTAGCCCAGCAGCAGGCTGGGAGTCTCTGGGTCAATAAACTGAGAAGCATAGCTTGGGACTTTTATAACCACAAGGATCTCTCTACCAATGGCCAACAGATGTGAGGTGAGGGTTCAGAAGGTATGCAAAAGAGGCAGGCTCTAAATGTCTGAAAATCCACTTGTTGGGTTACTTTTAAAATAAATGAACGTGTATAAATTTGAGTTTGTTGACAGCAGGCTTTCGAGCTAATGAGTCTCATCCTGCAGTGAAGAAATAAACACCTAGGTCCCAATACATGAAGGCCATCTTTGGCTCATTTATGTGACATAGTCCCACCATCTGGTTTACCTGTTACAGTTACCATAGTTACTGAGGGTGTGGCCTGGAATATGCCCTAACTGGTATTGTCAGTCTATACTCTGCCTTGGACCCAGAAATTGAGCATATGGAGGCATTGAGGAGTGAGGGGTGATTGAGGAGCTGAACTACAAAGTCAAGATCCGATGTGTCACTCTAGCCCCTTCTTTCCAACTGTGGCCACCAAAAGCTGAGATAAAGCCACAATGAGGATGAGAGAGCGTTTCGATAAAATGAATACATATATGTAAACATCCTAGGAATACAGAGCTTCCCCTATAAGTCTGAGTATAGGCCCTAAGGGGAAGCTGAGCGTTCCATCTCAATTCCATATAGCTGAATGTTTGCATGCAATATATGGATGTCATTTGTGTTCAAGGCACCCTACTGGGAAGCAAAGGCAGGAAAGGAGCCCTGGTTCTCAAGTTTCTTGTAAGCTCATAAGGGGAATAAGACCTACACACACGACGGTACTGAAGTGGGTAGAGTCAGGTGTGTGAAATAGGAGTGCTGTCCACAGAGTGTCACTGGGTTCAAAGAAGGTACAAACACATTTCATAAACACAAGCTTCTCAGAGAAGGCAGAAACTGCTTCCTAGAATTAGAGTCTAATTTTGCTCTAAGTCAACTTCATAAAGTGTCCAAGGCATGCTATTTTCTCTACAGAGAATATGTGATACTTTGTCTTTCCCCCAATATGTTAAAGTGATATCTCAGCTTAATTACATGCATTGGATACATTGCATTAAAAGAGTATGCTGAATACTGTTTTTAAAATTCTATTTAGCTCAGGATTTTAATACAGTAATGAACAAGTCAGACTTCCCTCTGTGCTATGGTTACTTTAGGTTTAAATGAGAACGATTTATTCAAGCATTATGCATGCATTTGCCCTGCAAATATATATATATATTCCTAGAAGATTCACAATATGGTGGTTCAGAGTTAAGCATGATGGAGACAGGAAGATATATATATTGGACAAAGACTTTCTCAAGGACTTCAGAGTAATGTTATGAAATAAGCATAGAATCACTTATTCATTCATTTATTCATTCAGTGAGTATATTCTGAGAATACTCTGTGCTAGGTGCTGTTCTAGTTTCTGGGCCACCAAGTCATGGTGCATTCTGTAAAGAAAATTAAGGCAGGAGAAAGAGACGATCAGAGATTTTAACAACGGACATGGGAGCAGACAGAGTTAGAGAAGACAACAATACAGGGGCACCCAAATTAATAAGACAGCATATCCTAGGTCTTAAACAGATTACTGACTAAACTGGGATAAGAATCTGTGTCTTCCGAATCTTATTCAATGCTTACTTAATATTCATAGGACAGTGAGGAGAGGAGAGGATACAGAGTAAAGTGGGAGTTATGGCAAATCCAAGCCAGGTTAGGGTAGACTCTAGTTTGGATGGTTCATAAGGTTGCTATGTGCAGTCAGTGGTATAGGGCTGAAAATGTGGATTAAGAAGAGATTGTGGAACTATGGAGTGCTGGGCTAAGCAGTTTGTCTGCAATTTCCTAGGCAACGGGGAACATTCGCTTGAATATGTATTCAACTCTCACTGCAAAATGAAACAATTGAAAATCTCCATATTCTTCTCATTCATTATGTAACTCATTCAACCTTTATGGAACACCTGCCATGTCTGCCCTGTGACAGGCACATTGATAAGAGCCCTCCACAAGGAACCCACAGCCTAGTGGGGCAACATATACAAATAGAGATTATGCCAATTGAACTTGACAAGTTCTGTGGTAGCAGCTTCTCCTCCTTTCTCTCTTCCCCCTCCGCCCTTTCTCCTGTGACTGAAGTGATCACACAATGCTTACCAGAACTCAGAGAAATAGTACCTAGCCAGTTTGGTGGGCAGGACCAGGGACCCTATCCAACTGAAGGTAATATAAACTAATTCTTAAATGATAGGAGCTTTCCAAAGAAAAAATATAATGGTAAATAGAAAACAAGCTGATATTAGGCATTCATCATCACCACACTAATTTTGGTATATGGTATAGGGTCAGTGCAAGTTTTTTCTGCAATTCCCGTGATCCTGAATGCTAGTAATGGTAGTCCTAAAATATTTCAGTAAGTTTCTCTTTGCCTGAAGTAAAATCTCCCCACTCCCAAATAAAATCTGATTAACTCTATTCCTCAAAACCAGATTCAAACATCCTCTCTCCTTTAAAGCTAATCTCAAAAGAATTACTTACTCTTCCTGGGCCCACATAGCCCACTGGACTTCCTTCCATCACAGAGCAACCCTCACACTGTTCTGTAAATTTTGTACCTGTTTCTGTCAGTTCGAAACTTTGGACCACCTGAAGCACAAGACCGTTTTGGTTAACACTGTGTTCCCTCTGAATAGCATCTCAAACAGGGTAGATAAATGGATGGAAGCATTCTGAAATGCCTCCAGAGAAACTGTTCAATCATTTCCGGACGTTTTTGTCAGTTATGCTTGATTGTACATGGATTCTTTGACAACCCACAAGACCTGGGCCATATTATACTACAGGTCTCCATTACTAATGGAGTAATAAACAATTCTGGACACCTGGAACAGAAAAATGAACCACAAATATTTTTATTAATGAATATCGATTCAGTAAACCAGATGTTTTATTTGGCCAATTATTTTAAGATAAAATGAATTTGTAAACTACCTAACGACTCTCTATGAAATGTGTATGTTCAGAAGTGAATATTTACAAAATCCTGTCACTTGAGTTAAAAATACTTCTACTTCATGTATTTCTTTTTTCCCCACTGAGGTTGCCTTTATTTCTTCCTGTTTTCTTTTGTAACTTCATTGATTTGACTCAGGCTACTCTGATGCTTTCACACTGTCCATTCTCTTGTTGGGCTTCTTTGCTTGCTCGTGATCCCAAACTAATCACAAATCCAGTGAGCAGGGGTGCCAACTGACATTGCTGTCAGGGTATTTTAGACATGGGATAAATGTAATTGATGATGAGTTCAAGAAATTATGAGTAGGGGCACCTGGGTGGCTCAGTCAGTTGAGTGTCCGACTTCGGCTCAGGTCATGATCTCATGGTTCATGGGTTTGAGCCCTGAGTTGGGCTCTGTGCTGACAGCTCAGAGCCTGCAGCCTGCTTAAGATTCTGTATCTCCCCCTCTCTCTGCCCCTCCCCTGCTCGTGCTCACTCTCTCTCTCTGTCTCAAAAATAAATAGTTAAAAAACTTTTTAAAAGAAATTATGGGTAAAAAGAACCACTGAAGATCTATAGTTGCAAATATAGCAACCGAGGCTGAACTCCAGATATAACAATTATTTACAAGTATAGTTACTTCACTAGACTCTTGCTGATGAACCATTTTGAAGAAATTTCAGTACAGATTCTTTATCTAAACCAGTTCAGGAAAAAGGATGTATAGCTAAGGAGAATCTGAAACTACCATGTGCTAGGCTTTAAAACTTAGTATCGTTCTCTCCATTCTAGACATACAAATACTAGGGCTAATAGAAGTTAAGCAATTTCCCCAAGACTACTGGTGGGCAAGGCAAAATAGGACCCTGTACTTACACTCATATCATCTTACCTATACTGTACTCTTTCTAATGCTCTGTGTTGGGAGCAGATACCACTGGGAACATTTCAATTTTTATCTGAACTAGAATGTAAAAAAAAAAAAAAAACAAAATAAATTAACAAAACTACTTGAATGAGTTTTTCACATTTTTGTTTTTGTTCCAAGTCTGATGAACATCTGCAAGGACTCAACTAAAGTCTAAAGATACAAGATCTTATTTCGGACTAGTATTAATACTTTTATGATTTGGACAAACTACCTTATCCCTCTGAACATTGACCTTTTCATTTTAAGATAATGTTGATAATATCTCCCAAGACTGCTTGCCAGGATCATGGTCATTAAATGAAAATAATGGTTCACAAACTATAAATCAAAATCTCATGTTTCTTTGTTAAATCTCCACTACGCACAGTAAACTACACGTAGTTCTTACGGAATACAAAGATTGGGTTTCCCACTCGTATAGCCTGGATGTTAACAGGTAGAATATAATAAAAAGGGATTAGGGATTATCAGCAGATGTACGGTCCACATTTCAGGTTTTGCACTTACTGGCTACATAACCTTAGTATATCTGAAATGTTATGGTCCCTTTGTTTTCTGAGTAGCTGTATAGACATATTTCCCTTATTCTGAAATTCTAGACACAGAGATGTTGCTCAAGAAAATTTACTTTGACTCGGCAGCTTGACTTTACTTTGACTTACAGTTTACTTTGACTCAGTATTTGATGGACCATTCATAGTCCATCACTGATGGACCATTTGGGGGTAAGGTTGCCAGATTTTTCCACTGTACTGAGAATATTCTCATTTTCTCTATTTTCATACTCAAATCACTGCTGGTTCAAAAACCAAAATTTTATCTTGTTATTTAAGATGGAGTAATGAGTCTCTCCTCGGAACTAAAATATCCTTTATACTGTCATAGAAATAAAAAGATTCTTTTTTTTTAAGTATTTTATTTATTTTTGAGAGAGAGACAGAGACAGAGACAGAGACAGAGACAGAGCATGAGTGGGGAAGGGGCAGAGAGTCAGAGGGAGACACAGAATCCGAAGCAGGCTCTGGGGTGCAAGCTGTCAGTACAGAGCCCAAAACGGGGCCCGAAACCACAAACCGAGAGATTATGACCTAAACTGAAGTCGGACGTTTAACCAATTGAGCCACCCAAGAGCCCCAGAAATAAAAAGATTCTTAAATACAGCTAAGGGCAGCTTAGTTTTTCTTTTTTTTTGTGGGTCTTATTTCAAAATGTGAAAATATATTCAAAGTTATACTATCATACCACTATTAACTAAAAGGAGGTTGTACAAGTATGCATTTTTCTATCCGTGTTATATTGAATATATATTGAGTTGCAATCAAATGAGACTTAGGCTATTTTTGTTTGAATTGCCATTGAGCAATTTTCCCCATATCCTACATTTTAAGAATTAATTTATTTAACCTAACTGCTTTTATATCAATTAATCTCTACCTCTCAAATTAGCAAGTACCTATTATTTCAATTTGGCGAGATATTTTCATATTTTATTATCCAGCTACTTTAGCATTTTATCCTAGCTATATTATCCACAGTATTGTTCATCCTATAACTACATATTTTAGTAAGTGGTTGATACATTTTTAATGGGACAAAAAAAAATCCTATAAACTTTTTCCAGGAACTAACAAGAAACAGAAAATTAAAATTAATCACTGAAGTCTTTCCTATTGGTGTTGGAAAAACAATTAAATTAAAGTTGCAAACTGTTGGGGCGCCTGGGTGGCTCAGTCGGTTAAGTGTCCGACTTCGGCTCAGGTCACGATCTCGCGGTCCGTGAGTTCGAGCCCCGCGTCGGGCTCTGTGCTGACAGCTCAGAGCCTGGAGCCTGTTTCGGATTCTGTGTCTCCCTCTCTCTCTGAGCCTCCCCCGTTCATGCTCTGTCTCTGTCTCAAAAATAAATAAACGTTAAAAATAAATAAATAAATAAAGTTGCAAACTGTAGATTCAATAGCCAAGAAGAAGGTGTGGAACTCAGAATCTATGGTGAGCTGGTCAATGGAATATTACAATAGGAAGCGCAAATGGTTTCACACTCAATATTTGACATGTGGTTGGTTTGAATCATATAACTGGTGAGAGTTCAGATAGCCAGTTGATGAGGCAGTTCTGGCTGGAGTTATCAAATCCCATTTAGGCAATTTGCCATATATTCCACTTTATGTCTTCTAAAGAGACAAGAACACCACCACATGTCCTTGTGAGAGGCACGTGGACCTCTGGACCTCAGTTCACCTTTCTCTTAATTAAGTTGAAAAAATTTTAAAGCGAGAAGTTCTTATTCTAAAATGCTAATGCTCTGCAATGATAATCATATTTATTTATCACCTACTTAGTGTGAAATTATATAATCTTATTTGAAGCTAGAACTGGAAAATTGATGTGTGTGGAAATTATATCTAGATAAACCATATTTCATTATTTTTATAAATCAAATTTTATTTGTTTTAAACTCCAATCTCTGGCTAGCAAGTTGTCCAGTTGAATCCTTGGGGGTTGGAGCAACTTCCTCCTTTTTCCCATGATATTTTACCTTGTGATATCTGGAACTTACAAAGTCTGAAGATATTGAGAAAGAGTCTCTGGTTTTCACTACATTTTATTCCTGAAGCCCTTGTAGATTATTCAGTAGTGAGGAGAAGAGCCTCAGATATATCAACCCGTTGCAGACCAAGCTAGAGCCACTGCAGACTGGAACTGTGGTCTGGCCTCAAAGCAACCACGCCATCACCCCCAGATAATTTCCTGTCACTTTTGAGTGTTTATACCCGTGGGTAGTGCATGACTCCCACATGAGAATCCCAACCCTCCTCACTCTTCCTAGTCTCAAGGAATGTAAATCTTTCCCACTGGGATTAAGATATTAAGATATTTTCTTTTCTCCCAGCTCTTCAGCCTCCAGGCTTATCCATCCCCCATTATGTCTGACTAGTGCATCTGAGTGTCTTATTTTCTATAATCTAAGATTCCTATCACACTCATAAAACCATCCACTTTATTTTTTTTCTCTTTAAAGTCATTTTTATTATTGCTTCGTCGGCAGAGCCCTCTCTGTGCCCAGTAGCCCTTCCAGCAATGACCTACTGGGCTATTTCCATTCTTCCACTTGTATATCTACCCCGGCAAGGAAGTTGCTCTTTACAATCCCTACATTCTTCTTGCCCCACTCTTTCTCAGTGATAAACTCTTCACATCTGTAAACACAACCACTGCACTGTGTAGCTGAGGATGTCTCAGAGGAGTTTGGGGAGAGACAGATTTTTGCCGTAAGTTGAACCTCAGGTCATATTTGAATTGAGAGTTTCCAGCAGCTGTGCTTTAAACAGAACAGCTAACCCTAGTAGGAGGTGGTAGGTTTGAATTGTGCTTTTAGTTTCTCTTGTTTACTTATGGATTAGGTAAAAATAAAACAAAATAAAGCAACAAACATTCAGATTCTCTGTCAACTGGTCTTATAGCTCCAGCCTGAGTGCTCAGAATTTCAACATTAAGCCTGATTAAACATTAATCATGAAAACCATCCACTTTAAACAAAAGCAAGAAAAAAAAAAAAAAGAAGTGAAGAATCCAGAGTATGGTATATCATGAAAGCCTGGATAATTGCTATTGCTATTTAAAAAAACAAAGGGGGGGGTGCCTGGGTGGCTCCATCAGTAAAACATCTGACTCTTGTCTTCAGCTCAGGTCATGATCTCATGGTTCATGGGTTCAAGTCCCACATCAGGGCTCTGTGGAGCCTCCTTGGGATTCTCTCTCTCCTCTCTCTGTTCTCTCGCTCTCTCTCTCAAAATAAGTAAATAAATAAACTTAAAAAAAAAAAGAAAAATGAGAAAGATGCATTTTAATACTTCTGTTATTTAATCTATAGCAGTAGAAAGAAGAGAAAGAAATTTGTGTCTTAACACTCCATACACTTTTGTAAAATAATTCAATTTAGATTTCTGGAAAGATACCCATTTAAACCATATTTTGGGTGCAATTGCTCCTGTTCTAAGTTTTCATCAAGGTTAGACAACTTTGTTTCTATTAGCTATTTATGCAAGTTGACTCAAAAACATTTAATAAATAATTGCAGAAATAACAATAACTATTTGACACAGCTTTTGCACCAGAAATATTACTGACTAGCTTATAAAATAATCTAATTAATGTAACTTTAACATAATAATATGAAACCTAATACACTTCTTGAAATACATATCTATGAATATAAACAGAAAATCATAGTACATATATTGTTTTTTCCCATTTTTTCCCTATGAAACAGTATCTCAGAAGCCTCTTTCCATGTCATTGTACACCCATCGACTTTGTTTTCGACTGCATAGTATACTTGTCCCTTCAACCACTCGTGGGATATTTAAGATGGTCCAATTGTTTTACTACTGCAAATAGTGCAACAATAGATATCCTTTTATATAAATGGCTATAGACCTGTTAGTATCTCAGCAGACTTGATTCCTAATCATGAAATAAATATATTAAAGAGTAGATGCATCTTAAAATGTCTCAGGTGCTTCCTAAATACTGTCCCCAAACGTTCCAATTGTACATCCAGCAACAGTGCACAAGAATTATCCTTCCCTTCTGCTCTCTCACCACTAGAGTATTCTAAATCTTTTGCAATTTTTTTTTACAATTTAGCCTGTGAAATATGGCAAATGTGTTTTTATGTAGTCACCAGTGAAGTTGAGTGTTTTTAACATGGCTATAATGTATATTCCTTTTCCTCCGAATTGCTTTTTCACATCCTTCACTCAAAATTTATTGATGTGTCTTTGCATTATTTTATGTACCTAGTATATTAGGCAAAATGAATAACATTTACTCAATTTATTGATGAATAAATTGAGAGTTAAAAAAATTAGGTAATGTGTCCAAGTGGCATATATATAATTTTAATCTAATCTCTTTGCTTGACTTTGTAGCTATGCTATTAACGACTACACTAAATTATTTCCATAGCATCCTTTCCAGTATTTACACTCTTCACCTAAAAATATATTTCCCTAAATCTTATTTAAACAGATATCATATCAAAATAGCAGAAATTTGCAGACATATAAATAGACATTGTTTTTCTTATGAATATTTATATAGAAAAATGAATTAACAGTCAGGTCCTCTCTTCATTACCATTAACTGCTCTATTGATAATCATAACTTAGTGAATATTTATTTATTTATTTATTTTGAGAGAGCACGGGGGAAGGGCAGAGAGAGAGGGAGAGAGAGAATCCCAAGCAGGCTCCATGCTGTCAGCACAGAGCCTGATGTGGGGCTCAAACCCATGAACAGTGATATCATGACCTGAGCTAAAACCAAAAGAGTAGGGTCCTTAAGCAACTGAGCCACCCAGGCACCCATAGGTGAATAATTTTCTTTTTTTTTTTTTTAATTTTTTTTTAAATTTTTTTTAACCCTTATTTATTTTTGAGACAGAGAGAGACAGAGCATGAACAGGGAGGGGCAGAGAGAGAGAGGGAGACACAGAATCTGAAACAGGCTCCAGGCTCTGAGCTGTCAGCACAGAGCCCGACGCGGGGCTCGAACTCATGGACCGTGAGATCATGACCTGAGCCGAAGTCAGACGCTTAACCGACCAAGCCACCCAGGCGCCCCATTGGTGAATAATTTTCAAAGTAAGTGTACTTAGCCATAAATATTCTATTTCTCTCCTTTGACCTATGATGTAGTTGCCATGGAAATGAGATTCTGTTTCTTTGGTATACATATACATATATATACGTACATACACATATACATATATACATATATATATGTTGAAAAAATAGTTTTTTTTTCCTTAGATGTTCATCAGTTATGTATTAAAAATGCACACTTTATTTGTGGAAATCTGAAAATACATTAAACTGAGAAAAGGATGTGTGGGTTACTGATTTCCTGTATTCAACTGACTACAAAATATATTGACCAAGGAGTAAAAGAGATAATTATTTTTTTTATACTTTCAAAGAAGTAAATTGATAGGAATTGATGATTATCTTCATGTTTAGAGTGTATTTGCTTTCATCCTTTGGGTTCTGTGAAGCAATACCTAATTTAAAGTTTAATATCTTTCTTCTGTACCCATATGCAGCAGATGGCCCAGGCAACTACCTCCTACTATCTAATTCCTTAGTGACATTCATTATTCATCAGAAAGGAAGTTAGGAAACATTATCTTTCCAATTTCTGGCTTGCTTAATCAAACAGATTAAAGAAAATATCCTGTAGTTAGCAAAGGAATTATATTTAAAACCACAAAATCATTAAAAAGTAAAACCTAGTGGCCACCCATTGGGGACACTTGACTATTACTCCTCCACATAGATAATTTAGTTGGAAAGTGTAACTAATAAGAAACAAATGATAACTGCCTTTGCAACCGGACTCAGTTTCCAGAGATATTTTATTTTGAACCACAAAAGTCTGCCCTAGATTGGCTAAATTCACCTCCTGCCCATCTCATTGGCAGCCAGTCCCTCCATGCATCTAACTAGAAGCTTGCAGACCACTTGTAGGTCAGGGAAAGTAAACTGAATACTGATTCCATTGGCATTTTGAATCCATTATTATCCTATGTGTTTTTCAAAGTCGACACCAGGGAATAAGGCTATTTCTATATTGGTTGGTAGGGAAAGACACACAGAAGTGGTTTGATGCATATAGTACTTCAGACTTCAGATGCGAAGGTAAAAAACCCAATTAATTCTGACTTAAACAATAGGGAATTTTGTTGACTCCTGTAACTGCAAAACTCAAACTAGTTCTGGGTTCAGATTATGCTGAATTTAGTTAGTAACTCAAGCGATATCATCAGTACTAACTCATTTTCTGTTTCTTGGCCTTCATTTCCTGAGGGTCTCTATTTTCAAAGTAGCTTTCTTCTCAAGATAACATGAGGGCAACAGCAATGTGAACCCTGGGTCCTATTTTCTTTGCAACTGCAAAAGCGAGGAACCACCTTTCTGCTTATTACTCATACCAGTAAAGTAGCCATGATTGTCTCAGGTAAAGTTCTCTCATGTAGTCTCTGAATCAGTGACTGAGGCCAGGAGGACTGTGTGATCAGATTAGTTTAGGGTCAAGTTGAGTGCTCATCTTTGAAACTAGGGAGAGATTTACCACCTCAGCAATCTACTTTCCTTTGACATAACTTTTTTTTTTTTTAATTCATGAGCTATTTTGCAGTCTGCTGTTAAATTCCAAATATTTGGGAATTCTACAGATATACTTATGCTATTGATTTCTAACGATTCCATGGTGCACAGAGAACACACTTCTCATGATTCATCCTTTAACTGTATTCAGACTTGTTTTATGGACCAGAATAGAATCTATGTCATTGAATGTTTCATGCATGCTTCAGGAGAATATCTTGTTGTTGTTGAGTGAAGTGTATTACAAATGTTTATTAGGTCAAGTTACTTAGTTTTGTTCAAGTCTATGATATTTTTACTGACTTTCTCTGTATTTCTTATGTGAACTACTATCCAGGTGGATTTCATCTATTTCTCCCTTTTTCCACTCAAGTTCTTTCATGTCATTTGAGGAAAACACATTTAGAGTTGTTGTATCCTCTTACTAAAATGACCCATTTATCATTATATACGTTTCTCTTTATCCCTGGCAATATTCCTTGTTCTGAAATTTAATTTGCTTCTTATTAGTACAGTGTATAGTCACATCAGTCAGTCATATGTAATTTTTTTAATTTTTTAAAGTTTTTATTTATTTATTTTGAGAGGGGGAGAGAGTGGGAAAACCAGAGAGAGGGAGAGAGAGAATCACAAGCAGGCTCCACACTGTCAGTGCAGTTAGAGCTCACAAACTCTGAGATCATGACCTGAGCTGAGATCAAGAGTGGGAGGTTTAACTGACTGAGCTACCCAGGCACCCCTCAGTCATATGTTCTTATTATTGTTTAAATGGTATTTTGTCTGTACTTTTGCTTTTAAACTATGTCTGTCTTTATATTTAAAGTGAGTTTCTTATAAACAGCACATTGGTCTGCCTTCTTATTCACTCTGAGAATATCTCACTTCTCATTTGAATCCTATACCAGTTGCATTAAAATGTTTATATGGTTCATCTTAAACCTACCATTGTGTTATTGTTTTCTATTTGTTCCTTCTAGTCTTCCTTTTTTATTTTTTCGCAATTTCTTTTGCATTGCTTTGTTTTATATTTTTATGATTACATTGTATATCCTACTATTGAATTATTTGTATACCTTTGTTTTATTTTTTAACAGTTACTATAACTCTTATTTTCAATCCTCCCTGCCTAACGTTCCCTTTTCCCTCTGGGTGTTTTTAAGAGTGTCTCTATAACTCTTATTTTCAGTAATTTGCTTATGATGTGACTTGGCATTTAAAAATTGTTTATTCTGGGGCGCCTGGGTGATTCAGTTGGTTAAGTGTCCGACTTCGGCTCACGTCATGGTCTCCCGGTCAGTGAGTTCGAGCCCTGCATCAGGGTCTGTGCTGACAGCTCAGAGCCTGGAGCCTGCTATGGATTCTGTGTCTCCCTCTCTCCTGCCCCTCGCCCATTCATGCTCTGTCTCTGTCTCAAAAATAAACGTTAAAAAATATTTTTAAAATTATTTATTCTGTATGCCATTCCCCCACTTTTTTTTAAAATGTTTATTTATTTTTAAGAGACAGAGAGACAGAGCATGAGTGGGGGCGGGGGGCGCAGAGAGAGAGGGAGACACAGAATCAGAAGCAGGCTCCAGGTTCTGAGCAGTCAGTACAGAGCCCGACACAGGGCTCAAACTCACAAACCGTGAAATTATGACCTGAGCCGAAGTCGGTCGCTCAACTGCCTGAGCCACCCAGGCGCCCCGTCATTCCCCCATTTCTTAAACTTCAAATTTTCCTGCTATTATCCCAGAGCTTACTGAAACTCAGGTTAAAAATTTTGTTTTCCTATCTGCATTATTTGGGTTGGTTTCTATTGCTATAACTTCAAGTTAAGTTAACAATATTTTTCTGATATACCTCATATGTGGTAAATCACATGTGTATTTTTCATTTCTGATATTTTATTTTTCATCTCTAGATTTTCCGATTGGATTTTTTGCATCTGCTACTTCTCTCCCTCTCATGGTGATGTTTTCCTTTACCTTATTAAACAACCACAACATTTTGATTGTTGTCATAATGTCTGTATCTTCTAGTCCCCTTACTTATTTCTTTTCAGGGTTTATTTCTATTAAGTATTTCTTTTCCTGCTAATGGGTAATATTTTCCTGCTTCTTTGTATATCTGGTAATTTTTATTGAATACTGGGGTTATAACTTTTATATTGTTGGTTAGTGGATATTTCCGTATTCCTTGAAATAGTATTTTATTGTGTCTTTCTACCCTGGTAAGTTTCTTGACTCATTTAGATTATTTCGAGGCTTTCAAATGGGGTCCAGAGCAGCATGTATCCTAGAACTAAGTTAGTCTCATGACTAAGGCAATACCATTCTGAGAATTCTACCTCGAATCTCATTTATTATTGTATCTTTTGACTAGAATTGATGGAAACACAAATTTTCCCACATCACATCACGAGCACTAGAATTTTCTTTGTCTACTTCTTGTAGATGTCTCTTTCTTAGTTCGCACAAAGTTGCCTTCATACATCCACTGATCAGTATCGGTCAGCCTGTTGAGAAGACCCCTCTGTAAGTCTTTGGAGTTCTCTCTCCCCCTCAAAGATAGGGCTTAATTTGTTTATTTCCCTTTTTGGAGACCATAGCCCCATGCTTCCAGTTTTCTAAGTCTAAAAATGGCTCTCATAGACTATCCAGTTTTTGTAATTGTTTAAAGTAGAGAGGTAAATCCATTCCGTGTACTCTATCTTGGCTCCATCGGGAATTTTAAAATCTTATTGGATCATTTAAGGCAAAGTATATACTGTAAAAACAATATACTAACTTCAGTGGCTTAATATAATAAAAGTTTATTTCTTACTCATGATATAGGTCAAAGCAAGGATATTGGGTCAGGTCATTCTCCAGGCCAGCTGGCCCCTACACCATCTCTCAGGACTCAAGCTTCCTCCATTTCTCTGTGTAGCAGGCTCTAATGCCTCCTAGTTTTCCACATTCACTGGGCAGAGGCTGAAAAGAGAAAGCATGGAAATATTGATGAACTAAGCTTAGAAGTATCCTATTTCACTACTGCCCACATTCCTTCAACCTGAACTCAGTCATATAGTCCCACCAAATTGCAAGAGACGCCAGGAAATGTAACCTAGCTGTATGTCTAGAGCAGTTCAGTCCAATAGAAATAAAACGTGAGCCACATATGTAATTGTAAATTTTCTAGTAGCTGCATTATAATGTAAAAAGAAACAGATAAAAGCACTTTTAATAATATATTTTATTTAGACAAATTTATTCAATTATAGCAATTGAATTAGACCAATATATTCAAAATTTTATTATTTCAACATGTATTCAATATAAAATTATTAATGACATTTTACATTCTTTTCCATACCAAGTCTTCAAAATCTGGTATGTATTTTATACACATTCAGGACATTTAAATTCAGATGTTAAATTTTAATCAGAAATATTTATTGCTATTTATATTTCATAAAACTTGTAGTTAGAAAGTAGATTTGCAAACCCAAGTTCTTCCAAATGCTCCAAATTTTATAATAACTAAACTAATGACTTTCTTTTTTGAAATTTAAAGTAAAAAATAAGTAAATAAGTAGTCTAGTTCTTCGGTCACACTAGCTACATTTCAAGTGATCAACAACCATATGTGGCTAGTAGATACTATAGGACAATATATAGGTCAAACTCAGGGGTTGGCAAACTCTGGCTCATTGACCAGATCCAGCATGTGGCCTGTTTTTGTATCTCAGAGAGCTGAGAATCTTTACTTTTCTAAATGGTTGAAAAATCAAAAGTAGAATAACATTTTGTGATAAATGAATGTTATATGAAACTTGAATTTCACTCTCAGTTAAAAAAAAATTTGCTTGAAACACATCCACTCCCATTCATTTATGCATTGTCATTGGCTGCTTTTACACTGCAAAAGCAAAATTGAGTAGTTGCAAGATAATGTATGGCCCCATAAACCTAAAATATTTACCTTCTGGCCTTTTGCCAAGTATTGGTCTAAAACATAAAGAATCAAAGTTTGTGAACACATTGACATCTCTTCCATCCTTGTAATTATGAACTATATCATGACCCATGGAATCATTAGGGAACACATTATGGACATTATTTTGTATTTATGACAAATGCCACTTATTATATGCTGAATGTTGAAGACCAGAATTTGGAGATCTAGGGAAACGAATGCAATATGTCAATGGAAAATAGGTTAAAGAATGAATTGAGTTAAAAAAGAAAAACACTAAACTAATGGAAAACCAAAGGGAAAGTTTTATAACACTGACACCACACACTTATAGAATGGCTAAGGAGTGTCTTATGAAAAAGGATATCTACGGTTGTACCACTGCATCCAATAAAATTATCTGAGTGTTCCTGTGTACATCCTTAATTCTCCTGATAATTTCTCTTTACCTGGGAAGTCCTTTATTCCTGTCCATATCAAATAAACTTCACCCTTCTGTTCCTTCTTTTGTAATTCTCACTTTACATGCTCTCCATGAATCTGTCTGACTTCCGCCCTGTGCCAGCTAGTTCATTCTTGCTCTTGATAACCATTAGTAAGTCTATGCTTGTATTTTTGGCATTGTCCCTCTTCTAGCCACCTGACATCCCAGTGTTCTACTTAGGCTCTCCTGTGGTTAATGTTGCTGAAATTATGGATTTCCGAAGCTAGATCCTACAGTGGCTTCCCCATCCTACATATACCTTCAACATAGTTATATCTCTGAAACTGCATTCTATCTTGAACATATCTTTTATAGTCTTTCTGCTGAAGGACGAATGTAATTAAGGAAAAAAATAAATTGGAACAGATGGTGCAGTTATACTATGCTTCAAGGAGCAAAAATAAAAGTGAAAATATACAGAATTTGGAAATCCTGCCTAGTGTGCCAGATTGACTACTGACATCTCAGTACCACTGCCTCCCCTCTGTATTCTCATAGTATCACAGGGGTTTGAAATCTGAAAACCACATTTCCCTGACTTCCTGGCTAGTTGGGTAATAGCTTACGGTCTGACTGTAAGAGACACTTATATGAGATTTAAAACATGGAGGAAAAGAAGAAGCCATTGCTGTTATACAATGGCCAAAGTTGGTAGAAATGGGGACAGAGGGCAGTGGATAGGTTTTCAAGACATTCCACGTAAAACTTTTTCAAATCATTGGGAGGGCCTATAGTCAATTTCTACACCTCTTGATTTCCTGGAAGTTAATAGGCTTTCACTGACTCTTGGCCATACAACTCTTGTAATTGAATTTTAAGTTACTATTTCTGTTTTAAATTTCTTCCTGTTAAAAATACTTCTAGCGGTTGGTCTTTTATAATATTTCGGAATTTAGTTTTTTAGCCAAGACATTGGCTTCTTTCTTTTTCTTGAATTTGCTATTCATGAATTTGAACTTCATGGCAGTGTTATCCCCATTCAAGTCATTAAATGAGTTCACAAATAAATATTTAACATGTATGTATGTGTGTGTGGGGGGGGGGGTGCATGCACTCAGAAAGAGAGAGAGAGAGAGAACAGAAAAAGAAAGAAAGAAGAAAAGGATGAGAGAGAGAGAGAGAGAGACAGGACCCAAGGAAAAAGACTCCATAGACATTACAGAGATTATCTATGTTGTTATTGACCCCATACTTATATGTTGCAGTCTATTGTGCTCAGCATTTGGGGTAAGCTCCTTTTGTAAAGAACCATCTTATAAAATACAAGAAATATATCATCCCTGATCCCCCACCTACTAAATGCCTACAACACCTTTAAATAATTGTGACAACTCAAACTAGATTTTCAAAATCTCCCCAGTTATTGGCAGAACCACATCTGAATCACTATTTTAATCTATTACAAACTCACCTATTTCTAATATTCTTAAGTATATGTCTTTTCAACTTTATTCACAAAGAGCCTTTGTAAAATAATTTTTTGAAATGCCAATGTATTATGTCTCCAGAACTCCTTTGCATACCATTTCTGTGATGCTGTCCTCCAAAGTAAACAATGTCAGTGTGGCATAAATTAATGTCACATAACTTATTCACTATAATTGCAGCCTGACTCCTGATGAGCAGTCCTTTCTCTTTAATGCTTATAATTCAATATTTTAAAATTAAATTCTAACCTGAATTGAAACAAGATGCAATTTCTGCCTATACAATTAGGAAATGTTTAGAAGTTTCCATTCCTAATAGCAATGAGAGTACAACAAAATTGAAATTTTGTGTATTGGGGAGTGATGGGTAAATGGTCCAAAATTGCTGGATGACAAAAACAATGTGCATCAGCAAACTTAAAATATGTACTTGTTTTGACAAATTAATTCCATTCTAAGAGTCTCTCCTATCCTTATTATCTGTAATATAAATACAAGTTTAAGATCAGAGATGCTTATTCTAGTGCCATTTAAAACTGGAAACAACCTAATGTTCTAACAATGTGGGAATGATTAAATGAATTGGGGTCTTCATATGATGAAATAATATGCACCCATTACAAATGTGCTTTATGAAACTGTCCTGTCATGGACAATATTAAATTATATATGAGCCTAGAAAATTGCATTTTAAGATATCACCTGAAACCATAAAAGATATAAGCAATACAAGTTTTTTATAAAAATACTTTAAAATATTTAACAATGATTCTTCCCTACCCATCCCACTCGGTGAAGGGGCAAAGAGATGGTGTATTACATGTATTAGTCAATATTCAGTAGCATATGTGCAAGAAAAACAAAATCTCAGTAACTTACAACAAGTATGTGTTTCTTGCTCACACTACATAAAGGTTGAGTGTTGTACCTTAAAATACCCTCAGGTTCCATGGTCTCGTTGGTCTTAGATGGTTTCCCTTGAGCTTGGCTTCAGTCTACAGATCAGGTTTAAATGTCCTCTGAAAGAGAGCGTTCTTTGTGGGGTTTCCTTTGGTGGAAGGCAATGACACAAGAGGGCAAAATGATTCCAATGATGTACCCCAAATGTGCATTACAAGAATCCAAAAAGTGTGGAAAAAATCTTCACTGCCTCTAAAGCTTCTGCTGGAGCATCATACCCAAGCCACCCATATTTCATTGACCAAAAGAAGTCACATACACCAGTCCAAAGTCAGTGGTCTGGAAAAGTCTACTCTGCAAGGTAACATTAGCAAAGAGAGCAGTGGACAATTCTGAATAAACCTAACATACTGAGGTGGGGTTTGTATGTTTGCTTTGTTTTCCTTTATATTTATTTACTTTTTGCTTTGCACTTCATTGTATTTTTCAAATTTGGTATAATTTACTTTTATACATGATTTTAATACATTTAAAAATTTTAAATGTAACACTTAGGCATAAAACAAAACTTTACCTATGAAATGTACATATATAATAAAGTCCATAATTCTGTTATCATTTTTACCTAGGTTTAGTAATAAACTTTTCATCTTTTTTGTAATATATCCTAATGTCCTTTTTGAAAAAAAAAACATTTATCTTATTTGTCTATTCCAGTATTCTGGACAATTGCTACTTCTCATAATTTATAGAGTGTATTTTCTTTGGTTCAACAAGATTATTTAAAATCATTTTAGAATTCTGAAATAAAACTCATTTGTTGAAATTTCTAGATAGAATATGAGTAGTTAGGTGGTCCCTTACCATTTATTTGTACTTGTTGTACTTGTATGGACAATAAACAGGGGCAAGATTAACCGATACTTTTTTTTTTTTAAGATTTATTTATTTTTGAGAGAGAGAGAGCAAGCAAGGAAGCAGCAGACAGAGGGGTGGACAAAAGATCTGAAGCAGGCTTTGTGCTACAGCAGCGAGCCTGACCTGGAGCTGGAACTCACAAGCCAAGAGATCATGACCTGATCCCAAGTCAGACAGTCCACTGAACCACCCAGGACCCCGAAGATTATCTGTTAAACAGGAGAGGGTAAGAGTGGAGATATGGGGGCTCAACAAGAATGAGAGATTTGAAATAAAGTTCATGTGGAATAAAAAAAATTATTCAGTAAGAGACAGTTGAGAAAATCACTGAGAGAGAAAGAAGGTCCAATTCATACCATTCTTGTAATGAAGGATTGGAAACAATCCTATCCACCATTCCCTGAAGTTGCTTTGCATTTGGGACTTTCAGCAGAAAGCTGAAAGAAGCAACCAGTGGCACTTCCACTGTGAATTTCTTATTTAGTATTTAGTTACTTTTCTTAGTAAAGAGAGATTCATTTAATTCTTGGCATATTTACTACTTACTATCATTACCTTTATATATAACTCTAGGTTTAATGGCAATTTTGTTTACTTCTGTTTATTTAATAATTAGTTCATAGACCTTTGGGCTATACAAACATGATTTCAGATCCTGGCTCCATCAGTACCGGAGTTGTTGTGACATTTGAGTTACTAGTAATTAGGCAGTAGCTCTTAATTATCATCAGCAGCATTATTAAACAGAACAAAGAGACGCACAATTAGAGAACAGAGTAAATGAGTGCTTTGCCGAGGATAAGAAATATGAGGATCTTGGGAGAGGTACCTTATAATAAATAAGCAAATAAGTAAGTAAACAAACAAATAAAGGGGTTCTCTGAGACTTTGAATATCATCACCAGGCAAATCTGGCAGTAAACAGAGATTGCAACTGTGTACCTAAAACCATCGGGAACATCCAAAACGCTACTAAAAGTGATGCAGAGATCATTTGAGTGACATAACTGGATTGTGACTCAAATTTGAAAGTGGAAAACTAATGGTTTGTATTGGAGAAAGACACCCATTGTCCGGAAGAGCCAGAGAAAGACATTCCAAAGAACCTCACAGTGAACAAGTGCATCCAGCCACAGAATATCCAAAAAAAAGATACCTGTTTACCAGCTGCCTTAGAGTGGTACCTCCTCATCTGGCCCAACCCACCGCTTGCCTGTACTTTGTTTCCATGCTTTCCAAGCAACATTTGAAACGGTAATCCAGTTTCCCATGAACCACAAACTGGGATGGGAATTTTCTGGATGAGAGAGACAATAACTCTGGTCATTTGGAAGGAACGCCCCTTCTGAAATGAATGTACTGGTGGTTGGTTTGTATGGTTCTTTCTCTTATGTGTTTAATTACTGTGAGTCAGGGATTCCAATATTTGTGAATGCTGCAACACTGACATGAATGTTTGAGGGCACCAAGATAATATCATCCTAGGAGTTGCTTTCTGAAAAATTAATTAGCTTTCACTTGTCACCCCTTATTTACTGCCCTTCTCGGTCTCCACCTACAAAATCAGTCGTCTGCAACTGCCCTACAACCAGCAAATTATGTATATCTATAATCCTAAACTGAGTTGAGTAAAAATAATATTGAAAATCTGTCTTAATTGTCAGATTTCCAAACAAATGTGAAATCCCAGATAATTATTATTCTCTTGATTGTCTGTATGTGAGAACATAAAAATGTGTTGGGTGGTTAATAGTCTTCATGTACACTGTATATAGGTCCATAAAAGTAGTATTTTTGGTATTTATTTTTCCTGTTATGTCACCTATTATTTTAATGTTTATTATTTTTTTTAAATTTATTTATTTTTGAGACAGAGCATGAATGGGGGAGGGGCAGAGAGAGAGGGAGACACAGAAAGGAAGCAGGCTCCAGGCTCTGAGCCATCAGCCCAGAGCCCGACGCGGGGCTCAAACTCACGGACCGCGAGATCGTGACCTGAGCCGAAGGTGACCTGCGCCCCGGTCACCTATTATTTTAACTGCAGTTCAATTTGAGTATCGCAAAGCCAGCATTTGTTCTGGGATCTCAAAATGTCATGGCATATCCTGAGTTACAAAGAGCTGCAATATGAGTTTACAATCTCAAACATATGCTACCCACCAAGAAATACAAGAGCCTCCCAGTGAATGCCATGGTCACGATGCTAGTGGTTTAATTGTTTGGTTTTGCTACTTTAATTTTTCCTACGTGTTTTTAAACATCTGGGAGTTACGTAAATCATTAGCAGTTTTGAGTGGGTTGTGTGGTTTACACAGGCACGTTGCATGAAAAAAAAGTTTTAAAGATAAAATTGGAAATGGGACATTTCACCCATAAAAGGAAAACCTTATAGTCGTTCAATGGAATGAACACATTCATAATTTGTAACTTTCCCACCACATCACTAAATCTTGGCACTGAACAGAAATGCCAAATGTAATGTTTCACAACCTATTTTTTTTCCATAAACATTCATTCTTTTTACACTTGGAGAAAAGTGTTGTCATTTATGTGGAACAAAAAAAAGTCACTAAAATAAAAACATCTGGGAAAAATAGGCCAATATGTTGAGATCTAGGGGGAAGCCTTCCTGCTTATTGTATTCTGCTTTTTTTTCATTAAAGGTCAAATTCTTCGTAGAGCTTTATATATCTATTGTAAGTAGCATTTTAAGATAATATCTCTACTAAATTATGATTTCCCGTGCATTGCCCTGTGGTGGAGTTTTCTTATACTATTAAAAGTTTCTAAAAAGTATAAAGGGAACATACAACGTGAGTTAATGGTTGGCATGCAGGTCGCTGCTTCTGAAACACTGCTAGAACTTACTAAATCGATATTTGACCATTCAATGATATCATATCTCTTTGGGGGTAATTCAAAATGTCTATTTCATCTCTGGTTAAATGCAATTTCATGGAATAGAAAACTACTTCATAAAAATTAAATATATGTACGGTAAAGAACGTATGAAAAATACATGCCACTCAAGAGTCAGGGGATTTTTTGTAAAAGGAATTTGAAAAAAAAGGTGTAGTTCATTTGCTGTAATTAGAATTATTTACAAGATTCAATATGATGTTTTTATCTTTGTGGGCTTACCTGAAGTTTACAAAGCTAAGATTGTTTTTCCTTGTTGAATAAGTACACTTGACTATTTTTGCTGAATAGAAAGAAATAGTCAGTGAGCTTCACATGAGATTGAAAACTATTTCATTAGAAAATTTTCCTCTTTTTGGACTACTTAAAAAAATTCAAGAGTGGCTACTAGGTTTTTGAAATAAAATAAAAATCCAAGCTAGAAAATCATACTTTATGGTAGTGACATTTTTTGACTCCTCAAAATCTACTCCATCCCAAATGAATTGTCCATACTAATAAAAATAATCCCATCCTGGTAGGAAATAACTTATAGGCATGAATATGTCTCATTTCTGGCCAAAGAGACAGGAAACATAGCTACGAGTTTTATTCTAGAAAATATTTATGAAAAGAATGAGATACTGGGAAAAACAGTCCCTTTACGTCTTTGACCACTGCTATGTTTACATGTGATGTCTGGAACCGATGCAGCTATGTTGGGCCATGAGGGTAACCACAGCTAACTTGACAGCACATAAAACCAATTCATTAAAGTCAGTGTGGAAAGAAAGAATTGATTTCCTGCATGACCCAAGTTGAAATACATTTCTCTGGGCTTTTATTATATGTACCAAGAAATTTCTTTATTCTTTAAGTTAATCTGAGCTAGATATGTCTATTACTTGGAAACCAAGGCCTTTTAACTGATACAAAAAAAGGTGATTTTTTTTTTTTAAGCATCAAGGGTCAAAATTTTCCTAAGTACTTTATGAACCTTAATCCTACTTAATTAGCAAACAGCCACTGAGGTAGAGGTCATTACTGTTACTTTAGTAATACTAAAATGGAGGTTAAATGAGGGCAGATATCCTACTCAACTTACATAGCTAGAAAGTGATGGTTCTCAATATGAAACCAAATTTTCCAACTCCAAACACTTTAACCTTATGCTTGTGAAGGTTTTCTCGATTTACATGGAAAGTTTGAGATAGTTTCCATTTGAGCACTAAGCAATACCACATAAAATATAATTTTTCTTTGTGTAATTTCTCTTTAACTGTAAAACCCACAATAAATAACAACAGCAATGAATGTTACTAGATAGGCCCATCTTTTTCATAGAAGCTGATTAATCTTATCAATCAATCCAGTCTATGTTATATACAAACTATACAGTATTTACTATTTACCACATGTCTGGGATTATTCATGCCTGCATAGTGTGGGAAGGATACATATAGGATAGGCATGGTCGTTTCTCTCACGGACAACACAGTGATGTATCTGATGCATATGAATTGTACAGGTATACCTCAAAGAATCGTTTCCTCAATCACATGTTTACTCTGTTCTCCAGTATTTCCTTTTGCATGGTCTTCTGGTTCTCATTTACCAACCAGTTGTCATCTCCTTTCCACCATCTAGTTCCTATTACTACTTTGTGTCCCTTCATATATAACCAGACACATGGAATTATTCTGTCTTAATTAGCCCTCTGCTACAGACTGAATATTTGTTTCCCCCTCCCGCCTCTAAATTCACATGTTGAAATCTAATGCTCATTGTGATGATATAGGAGGCGGGCCTTTGGGAGGTGCTCAGTTCATGAGAGTGGACCCCTCTTATGTGGGATTAGTGTTCTTATACGAGAGACCCCACAGAGCTCCCTGGACCCTTCTGCCATGTGAGGACACACTAAGAAGCCTGCTCTGTGAGGAAGCAGGCTTTCACTAGACACCAAATCTTCCAGCACCATAACCTTAGACTTCCCTGTCTCGAACACTATCAGAAATGAATGTTAGATGTTTATAAGCCACCCAGTTTATAGTATTTTTGTTATAGCAGCCCAAACCAACTAAGACACCTTCATAATCATTTTTAGAAATTTAGAATAAGGATACCATCCTATTCATACTGGTATCCTTCAGAGCCCCTAGCATTTATTCATTAAAAAATATTTATTGAGTGCCTGATGTGTACTGGGTAGCACGGTAGGGCTCGAGGATAAAAAGAAGAACATATGAAATACATGGGCCCATCATGATAGGTCCTTGGGAAGTTTGGTTAAATTTAATTTAATACATCCCACAATAATGCAGAAATGAGCCTCTACTGATCATCCTAAGAATGGGGGGTCACATGAAACATAAGGTTAATGGCTAAATAATGCAGTTAAAATTTAAGGTTAAATGCCAAGCTGGTACACTGCATTATGTAATTTCCTCACATAATGAAGATGGGTCATTAAGGATTCAACACTTTCAAGCCTGCTTAACCCAAACAACAATGAAAAAGAATCTAAACACAATTTTCCAGCTTTCAGATGGATGACGTTAAATTGGGCAAGACAGCAAATAATGAGGGATAATAAGGAAGAACTCAAATCATCCAGTACATTAACGAAGCTGATGTGCAGTTAATACTGAAAAAAATACATCACTCTGCTGCTGTGCGAGAAGCAAGAAGATATTCCTTCCTAAAGGGGCAATAGAAGATACACCCACACGTCTCTCCACGTTCAGATAAGACCCTTTTATCAACACTCAGTTCATAGGTCATCTTTTCCATGCTTCCTTTTCTGCACAAACCACCCCCCCAACTGTTCTATCCATACCTCCTTTGTGTGATAGACTATGTTGTCAACTCTTTAAGAACAGAACACATATCCAGAGCTGCCTCCGGTCTAGAAACTGAGCTAGGCATTTTATATATACTATCTCACCTTATCCTGGAATCAAATCTGTAGCGTCCATTAGGAGAAGATGAAAGCTGGAGTGTGGATGCCTTACCTAAATTCCCTGAGGTCACAGAAGAAGCATAGAGCCAAGCTGGACTTCAGACTCAGGAATGTCTGACTTCAAAACCATTATACCTCCTGCAACCCTAAACTCTCTCTTTAGAGCAAGGTTGTTATTTAGAGAGAATGTTCATATAGTGAGTGTTTGGTAGTATTAGTTAATTCGGTGAATAAAATGGTAATAAACAGGCTAGGTAATTAACAAATTAATTAATTAATTAATAAAGCATTTCTATAATAAATTAATCTTATGTCCAAAAGAAAAGTGTTACTACAACTAATTTTCTGACTCAACTAACATTGATTCAGAAGTGCAATCTTAATTGTTTAAAGCTTTGTGTTAGCTTCAGTGACCATTTCCACCAGTGAGAAAACATACAAAAAAATTCCCAAGCTCTTTTGAATTCATGATAGATTATTCTACATAATCTTTCCAGTTTCACTTGCCTGGCATGGGAAAATATCACTGTTTTTCATTTAACTGAATTCAAATGAAAAAAAAATCAACTAACTGAAATTTTTCCCATTTTTATTTATTTATTTTTTAATTTTTATTTTCCCCAAGAGAAAGAGGCTAGTGACATCTCAATAAACTGATACTGGGATTAAAAAAGAAAATTAAAGTAACTTTCTGAATATACACTTATGACATTTAAATTTCTATCCCAGTCTTAATCCATCTGATTTCTGACAAAGGAACAGGGCTACATGTAGTGTTTACATTAGCGATGTTAAGCACACGCTTTATTGTGCTTGGCCAATATTTCGGTTCTCACAGAAAGAGGACGACTATGTAAACAAAATTTCTATCACAGCCAAGGAAATGGCAGAACATTTTTTAGAATGAACTAAGTCATAAAATGCCAGGTTTTTTTTAAATTTACTTTCAAGTACCTTACGATTGTCATATAGAAACATAGCAAGCATTTTGATGAAAAAGCTAAATTTCCACAAAAGCAACAAAGCTTTTATAAGTGCTCCTCCTGTTTGAATAAACCTGATTTTGCTTCGCTCACACAAAGGAGCTAAATTCTGCTTGACATGACCAAGAACTGTCATTCAGAACCCCACATCTGAGACTGACTTTTACTTTTCAGTTAGCCTCACTAATGGTGTTATCAGCTGGGAAAGCTCTTGGTTCCAAGCAAAGGAAAAATGCAGGTAATAGTAGCTTAAACAAATGGGAGTATATTCCTCTCATACAGAAAGATGTCTGGAGGTAGGTGACTTTTGGCTTTGCTCCAGGTTGTTTAGTGACAGCACCAAGGATTCCATCTCTTACAGGCTCCTGGTGGGTGGGGCAAACAGAAAAATAAGTAAATTAGTAAAATGTATACTGTATTAAAATAAAACCAGCTGTTTTAATACACCTTAAAATTTCAGTAATTTAACATTATACAGGTTTACTTCTTTCACAAGTAATAGAAGTGGGTAGGTGAGCAGTTAGGCACACGTGGTCTTCTCTATAAACGTGTTTAGAGACCTCGGCCAATGAAGGCTTTGCCGTCTTCAGCAAATACCTTCTGCTGTCACCCTGTGACTCTTCTGCATTCCAGCCTACAGACACAGAGGGAAGAATGAGAGTTCTAATGCTCTGCACACAGATATTGATGACTGGATTGTAAGTACTGGGGGTGGGGGTGGGGTCTTTCCAGAAGCATATCTAATTTGAGACCCCCTTGCCCACTTTGGTGACAAGCATGGTCTTGTGTTGAGTTAGTTAACACATAGGATTTCTCAAATTTTTCCTTCTTATGAGAAGTATGTTTAGTTATAATTTGCCTAATTCTCTCACAAAAGAGCTATAAATTAAAATTACTTCTGGGGAACCTGGGTGGCTCAGTCAGTTAAGCATCATCAGACTCTTGATTTTGGCTCGGGTCATGATCTCATGGTTCATGAGTTCGAGCCCCACATCAGGTTCCATGCTGACAGTGGGGAGCCTGGTGGGAATTCTCCCTCTCTCTCTCTCTGCCCCTCCTCTGTTCTCTCTCTCTCTCAAAATAAATAAGTAGACTTGAAAAAAATTAAAATTACTTCTGACTATTACTGTTCTGGCTGTTTAGATTCCGGAAAAGAGGGGTGCCTGGCCGGCTCAGTCCATTAAGTGTCCGACTCTTGATTTTGGCTCAGGTCATGATCTCACAGTTCATGGGATTGAGTGTTGTGTCGGTGTCCACACTGTGAGCGTGGGGCCTGCTTGGAATCCTCCCTCTCTTCCTCTCTCTGCCCCTCCCCTGCTCATGCTCTGTTTCTCTCTCTCAAAATAAATCAATTAAAAAATTGTTTTAAGATTCCAGAAAAGAATCCTGTCCCGGTGCATTTTGTTCATCTTGTCACCTGTTTTGTCAAGGCTTCTTACACATTTTGCAAGTCTATGGTAAAATAATAATTTGCCAATGGCTCTTAAATAATAATATTTTCAATGAGCATTACCTCCTTCTGCCTCTGTTCTGGTGCTTTTGCTCTTTCCCTGGAATGCTCCAATGTGCTCACCAGGTAGGCATGTCTCCTTCACATATGAAGAAGCTGAAGCTAAAGGTGGGAAGTAATTTGTCCATGATCCTCCTAACTCTGAAGTTAGATATGTAGGTATTACTTTAACAACTTCCTCTCTCTCTCTCACCCCCCGCCCCCATCACTAGCCATTGTACCATTTCAGCAAAATCATCTCTTTAATATTTCTCCAGTTCAGTCAACAACGTTTTTTCCCATTTCTCTAACCATCGTATCAATTTGGTCACTATCATTTGTCACATGGGTTACTGCTACATTCCCCGACTTGGTTCTTCCTAATAAGTATTGTTCCCCTACGATGCATTATACCACTGCTAAAGTAAACTTTCCAAAATGGAAATAAATACTTCAACTCTGGATTGTATATGGATTAAAAAATCCCATCTTATTATCATTCTTATTATTGGTGTCATCATTCAAGTTGTTCCTTCCTCTGATGAGGGAAGTAAGCGGTTAACATTTTCTTACTCTGCCTCTAGTCTCAAACGTCACAAAACCACTTTGCAAAATCCACAAGAATTAAAATACTGCAGGAAACCTCAGGAAGGCCTTCCAGAGGAGACACATGAGAGAAAAGGACATATTGTTCAGGAAATTAGAGTACAGCAAATATCAGAGAGACCATTTCCCATGACTACAATGAATTAGCTGCAACAAACCAAAACACACAGATAATTCTCCACCAACATGTGGCTCTGTCATTAGGAGCAACTTATTTCTTTGTAAAGAAGGTATAATGATGAGACAGGACTCCTGGGATTATGCTTTGAAGGCAAGCTATCGCTATAGAGGTTCTGTTCATGGCCAGAGGTAGTCTTTCAGGTATCTCTGAACAATGTAAGAACTTACCACATTTATAAAGATCCTGGACTATCACATTTCAGTGAGAAAACTGACATTATAGCTGAGAGTTTAAGAGCATAAGCTATGTAGCCAAACTGCCTGTGTGTTTCAAGTTGGATTCTGACACTAATTGGCTGTGAGACTTTGGCCAAACTATTGTTTGATTCTCTGTGATTCGTTTTCCTCATCTGTAAAATACAAATAATGTTACCTAACAAAAACAACAATAACAACAACAAAATAATTAGGAAGGTTGTACCAGCTACCTGTGTGTGTGTGTGTGGGGGGGTGTTGCCAAAAAGGTTGTGTGTGTTCCTAAAAGCACTGGCATATTTTTTCTGTTACACAGTATCATAATTTTTATCTTTTATCCTATACATGCATTTTCTTATCTCAAGTTTACTTTGGCCTGCTTCTCATAGAAGGAGAAGAGAAGAAAACACCAAAAGCTCTTTATTTTATTATAATTTGGAAGAAACTTAGACTTCCACTACTCAAAATCCCTTATTTTATACTTTAGGAAACAGAGACCCAGAGATGTGACTATTTATTGAAAAACTTATCCCCCAGAAGAGGATAACTTTAAATAATTTGGCCCGGACAATTTTATTCTTGGTTTGATGTTCTTTCAAATAAACTGTATTATCTTTGCAAATGTCCATGATGTTCAACATTTTCCTTGAGAGTAAGTGGGAAGAAAGGACTATTTTCTCTGAGAGAAAGCCAAAGAAGCTAATAAATCAAATGACTTACACAATAAGATGTAGCAAAGAAATAGAGATTAGAATTGCAATCCATGACTCCTTTTCTGAAAGTTATTTCCCTGCTTACAAAGTGATGAGCTATGATTTTGGGGGATATTATACAAAAATATGTATCTTTACAAGTTCAAGATGAGTCATAATCTTACTTTAAAATTTATGGTCAACAAACACAAATTTGCACCACATTCTGATCAAAATTCTAATACTTTTCTCTATTAAACTGGTCTAAATATAAAAGACTAAAGACATCTCGCATACGTTTTTCATTATTCTTGGAACGTTATACTTCTAATTCAGCATATCAATATGTAACTGGGGCAAAACCGTTATTTTGGAGAGGAAGGGGAAAATCATCTGTATTATCTACTATTAGGTTATTACATCAAGCAGAGCCATTTCCCTAGCAAAATCTATGAATCCACAAAAATATATCAAACATTTGAAAGTATAAACAAAGAGAAAATTATATATAAGTCTGCAAAACTTCAAAGGAAGAGTGGGATTGTGAGAGAAAATAAAACATCTCACAAATTTGGCTCAAAGTCCTGACTCTCTCTTGGAATCTGAAGCATCTGAAATCTTTCGGAAAAGCTTGGTTTCTAGAAGGTTAAAAAATATATAAGCTGAGGGTATTTTCCTGTCTTTTTAGCTTTTTGTCAGTGAATCCTATGGGTGGATGTAAGGAGTTCCAAAGCACTGGTGTTTCAAAGAGTTTAATGTCTAGATAGTTTGGGGCTTCAGAATTGAGGAAAATTTATCTTCTAAAACCAGAGGTTGCTGGAGACTATTTTTTTTTCACTACAACCCACAAATCACTGCAAGATGCCCCTCACATGTAGTAGTGCGTGTATCTTGTGTCCTTTGGAATGTAAACTCCAATCTATAGAGACACCGGCATTGTTTCCTTGTCTGATTGCCTGTCACTGTCGATCTTGGGGGCAGGAGAGAAATCATTGCTAATGACTTCAGAGTTTGCATGTCCTACGCTTACTTATTACTGGAAAGAATAAAATATAATGAACTGATATGGACAAGGAATGCAAGGAATAAAATATTTCTTTCAGACTGTCGCCAAGCAATGGAACAAATGAGATTTATGGCAGAACTGGATACGTGATTTATACTTTTGCTTGTTCTTCATTTAAAAGAGGAAATTAAAACCACACTTGCATATGATTCAATCTTTGATCACTAGAGAATAGCTGCTGTGAATTAATTATTATAAACTCCATTACCCCTGGTCACCCAGGTGCTGCATCCATACTACCTTCCAACTAGTGTCCCAGGAGAAAGAGTTGATTTTTTCTCTTTTCTTTTGTTGTTGTTGTTGTTTTTGAAAATTGTGCAGGAAAATTATCTGGTATTTTGGTGTTTCACTGAGAAGTCATTTATTATTCAAGGGACTGATTGAAAAATCTCATGGAAAAAGCATAGTGAAAAGAAAAACCCAGATTAAGTTCTTAGCAGCATCTCACTGGCTCAGAGAAGAGGGTGTTTATTCTCCTTTCATCATCTATAAGCCTAGAATCAAGTACTTAGTTTTACTAATAAAGATTCTCAGATCTTCAGCTCTGATAATTACCATTTAATTCTATAAGTAAATGTGGAAAATATTTATTTTATTAAAAAAAAGATATTTTGTTCACTTAACCTCCAGTTAAGATAATAAAAACATTTTGTATATAAACATTTCAAGACAACAAATTATAACAACATTGGGAGAGCTCTACGATATGGCAGACAAAGAATCTGTTTAAGAGATGCTAAAGTAAATATCTCAATAAAAATTCAATAAAATATATACTATAATTATGTAATTAATCGTAAGAAATCAAAACTCCTTGAAGATGATATTTTTGAAAACTACCGATGGTACAAAATATAAATTGTGAAAGAAGAAAAATACAAACAGCTAAGAATTCAATCAACTATTATAGCTGAGAAATCTAAAAATCTAAGGTGTTCCATGTATTTGAACTTGTGAGCTGAAAGCAGGTGACTGTGGAGCAGTCAAGTATGATCAAGGACCTCAATGAAAAAATGGCACAGGACACATTACCTTAACAAGGTGGGCTGGCTCTTTAGATGTTTCCGCAACTGAAACATTTACACTTGCCTTTTCCTTTGATTCTCTCTGTAGATGCTATGTTTATGGGTAGAAGAAAAGGAACAAATCTGTGAGGCACTTGAATAAGAATGAAGAATTAGGATTCTTCAGATTGCACGGGATAGAAATGTAACTCAAGAGAGTTTAAACATAAATAGAAAATGCAGTGTCTCAAGTTATTTCAGACACAAATGGATCCAAGAAATTAAATAAAATAACTGGAATTCTCTTCCCTCTCACTTTGACTCTCTCTGTCTATTAATCTTTCTTTAACCATCCATTTCTCCATCTCTCAGCACTGTTCTCTGGGACTGCATCATTCTCCAGCAGGTTGTTTCTAATGTTGGCAAAGGCAGGACCCTGCAGCTCTAATCTTACAGCTCCTGGTATTGGTGATTGTAAGAAAATGTGTACCTCTCTCCTAGAAGTTTCAACAAAACCCTAAGAATTCCTGACATGAACCTGATTTGGCTCTTATCCCATTTCTGGGTCAATTCCTGTTGCTGGGAATAAAATAAAATGACTGACTGACCTGAGTCTTGTGCCCATCCCCATGAAAACCCCAGAGGTTACAAATATAGCACAAGTGGTCCCCAAGAGAAAATCAGGATGCCAAAGAACACAGAAAGAATCCCGGGCAGGAAAACAACAACAACAACAACAACATATGTCCACTACAAGCAAATTAAGAAATTGTCCTGAGTATGAGAATGTTAAATCTATTGCCAGTTGAACTGCAAAAGAAATATTCAAGTCCTTCCAGGAAAGAAGAAAACTCATTAATTTTTACACTTTTAATGAATTTATGCCTTTTTAAAATACAATTAGGTGTTACTGCTAGTTGGTTTTATACGGGTATGGGGATTTTTTCGTACATATTTTGTAGAAATTGTCAACATAGGGATTTTTATTATAAAGTACTAATATTTTAATGAACTTATTTTTATGCCAGTTTATCACATTTTAAAATATATTAAGGAATATAAAATAAAAGATCATTATCCATAGCTCTACTACCCCAATATTTTGGTATCTGTTTCTTGCAGATTATTTTCCACTGTTATCTCCTTACTCCAAGTTGTGGTTGTTTGGATTTTTTTTTTCGTAAATACATTTTTACTAGGTATTGTATGCAATTTTATAGCCTACTTTCTTTACGTAACATTACTGTAAAATTATTCTCTTTGTTATTATAAACTCTTATTGGAGGATTTTAATGGATGAATAAAATCTCTTTCACAATATAGCCTTGCTTCTATATTTGACAATTTATATTGTTTTCAATTTTTTATGCTTTTAAACAATGCTACCATGAATATCATCTTCCCAAAATTATTTCTGAATTTCGGATTATTTCCTTAAGAAAATTTCCTAGAAATGAGATTCCAGAATAAAGGGCTACGGATGTGTTAGATGAGGTTCGTCTTTGCTTTTTATTTTGTTTTTCTTTGCTTGATGATTCTTTTTAAGTGTATCTCAAATATTAACTTTAAAAAATGTTGGAACATTTAACTTAGTATTCATTTAACAAATATTTTTGGAACACATATTAGGTGTCATAGAGCACAGTGTAGGGATATCTGTCATTCAGTCTTAGGGAGAAAGAGAAGGACTCTAAACAGAAATGACCTATAAACTGAAGAATGAATAGGAATCAAGAGAATTAGGTATAAGAGAGAAATGCATTTCACAGAGAGGAAATAAAATGAGAAAATGTATGGCATACTCAGAAAATCGCATGTATTTCAGTATAACTAAAGACACACGAATAGAGGGATACCTGAGCTGGATTGCAAAAAACTCACCTACACGAACTGAGGAAAATGAAGAAGGGAGGTTAACAGAGTGAGATCCTATACAGCCTCTGCTCTCTACTGTTTCATCCATAATCTCTCAGAGTTTTGCCCTCAGTTTGGTGAATTTCTTTGCCTGACACAAAATCTGAAAAGTGCTATTATCTTACAGTGCAAAGGATGAATTTGAAAGGAAAGAGCACACTATAGAGTTTTTGATCAATGTGATTCAGTCAGTGCCTGGTTTAGGAATATGAATGGGGAAACATCACTGACAGAGGCCTTTGTTCTTCTCCCATCACAGAATGATCTCCAAGAATTTCCTTTAGAAAAGGTTGTTAAAGGGGAGCCTGTTAAAGGGTGGCTCAGTCAGTTAAGATCTGTCCTCATCTATGACCAACCCGGTCATGATCTCACAGTTCCTGAGTTTGAGCCAGCATCAGGCTCTGTGCTGACAGCTCAGCGCCTGGAGCCTGCTTCGGATTCTGTGTCTCCCTCTCTCTCTGCCCCTCCCCTGCTTGTGCTCTGTGTCTCTTATTCTCAAATATAAATATTTTAAAAAATTCAAAAAAAAAAAGAAAAGGTTTTTGAAGCCTGGCTCACCTTAGGCCCACAAAGCTTCATGCAAGTGCATGAAGTTGGTTCATTCTGGCCTCATCCACCTTGGGATGTATAGCTCTCAAGCCTCCCCTCCAAGGCAGTGACACTGGACACAGGCAGATATGCACAAGTGGATGTAGCCTGCACATCTGTTTCACTAACTCACCTGCCAGAAAGCCCAGACCACGCTTTTAAGAAATCCTTAGTCAGGAAGTTGTAAAAGTGAAACAGTTGTAGAGGAGATGAGGAATGGATGGGCTTTTCCGGAGATCTGGGTCGTTTCTGTGTCTTTCTCCACAACTCATTAGAGAACTTAATTGAATCACTTTCCTGTCACAATCTCCCCTGTCTGTGAAATAAGGATAATTATTGCTGCTCTTTCCTTTGCCCTTTGATAACTTCACAGGGGTGTTCAGAGATATTATGAAGATTAATAAGCCAAATGCTTGGAGAGTGCTTTAAGCTTCCCACAAGGGAGAGAGCTGCAAATTAAAATCCATTGCTCTAAGAGTAGGAGAAGCCAAATATCAGAGGTCAGTAACCAGAGCCCTGGCAATCCCAACTGCTGGCTTTTTTGTGAGAGGAATAGGGCATGTTCACCACGTTCACAGGCATCAACCCTGGCCCATACAGAATGGGACATCTACCTCATATCCCAACATCCCTTGCTAGGTCAACTCCAGAACTTAATTTAATTCATCAAAGTTTGATGTATTCAATGCACATTTGTTTTTGGTTGGGGTGGGGAGGGTGTAGGTGTGACAGACTAAATAATGGCCTCCCAAACATACCACACCCTAATCCCCAGAACCTGTGAATAGGTGACCCCAAATGACAAAAGGGACTTTGCATATATAATTAAGTTAGGGATGCTGAGGTGGGGAGATCACCCTGGATAATATGAATGGTCCTAACATAATCACAAGAGCACTTACAGTAAGGAGGTAGTTAGTTGGAGGAGATACATGATGGAAACGATGGTTGGCGATGATGTAGGAAAGGGCTTTGGGCCAGGGAAATGCAGACAGCCTGCAGAAGCAGAAAAAGGCAAAACAACACTTTCCCTCCTAAAGCCTCCAAAAGGGATGCACTAAGGACATCTAATTTTAGACTTCTGACCTCCAGAACTATAAGATGGTAAACACATTTTGTTTTTAGCCACTAAGTTTGTGGTCCTTTGTTACAGCAATAATGGGCAACCATTACTGGAGACACGGTGTAGCCAGTTGGATGGTAGCTCTCCCAAAGATATGTACACATTCTAACACCCAGAACCCGTACATGTGATTTTATTTGGTGAAGGTGTTTTTGCAGTATGTTAAGGATGTGGAGATGAAATCATCCTGGATCACCCAGGTGGGTCCTGATTCCAAAGACGGTAACTGCCTCTGTAAGACCTAACAGAAAATAAGACACAGGTGGGAGGAGAAGGCATGTGAAGTGGAGGCAGAGACTGAAGTTGTTCAGACAAACCAAGGAGAGCCTGGAGCCACAAGAAACTGAAAGAGTCAAGGAAGGACTGTCCCCTAGAGCTTTCAAAGGGTGCATGGTCCTGCCCCGGATTTTGTTTTTGGAATTGTGGCCTCCAGATCTATGGGAAAATAAATTTCTGTTGTTGTAAGCATCAACAGCCTTTGACCAATACAAGAAGAAAAGAGAAGGCAGAATCAGCTCTACCTGTCCCTTTTTAGAAAGGACTCCAACTTATTGCCCTGAGCTGCCATAAAACTACCATCTGCTGCAAATCTGAATGAAATGAGAATGGTTTTTATAAAGAAACTGGATGAATGAATATTGGTTGGTTAACTAGAAAGTGTCTGACATATATCC
Source organism: Panthera leo (assembly GCF_018350215.1). Classification (NCBI taxonomy): domain Eukaryota; kingdom Metazoa; phylum Chordata; class Mammalia; order Carnivora; family Felidae; genus Panthera; species Panthera leo. The sequence continues at coordinate 189,934,230 of NC_056682.1, forward strand.
CCTTACAGAATTCTGTTTTCAGAGTACTTGTCAGCTACTTGATGAAGGGAGGACACCCCATTAGCCTTGCTGAGTGTCGATGGTTCATGTACTAAATGGGAAAAGAAATAGATCTTGACCATCCATAGGGTAATGGTGAAGCTAGAATAAGAAAATTGATGTGAAAATTATCTGCAAACTATAAAATGATCAACAAGTTGAGTTTTTCTGATAATGATAATTCAAGGGAGTTAGCATTAGAAAAGTTTGATTGCCAGAAAAATAGTGCTCATATTTCAATAAGGACTTGCAAAATGTTATGCCAAATGCATGATTGATAGACATCCACCATGGCCAGGATCCTATTCATCGGCTTAGCCCAGAGAGCAAACAAAGCATGGGCACAGGGTGTAACAAGAGGTACTTTGCATTCACCAAAACCCAATGATCTCCCTCCCTATCCCCAAGGGTACAGAGGTAGTCCGTATATCCCAGCTTCCTTTGCAGTGATGTGTGCCATCTTCCTGAGCAGAACTGATGGATGCCACTCACAAGCCTGACCAGTCAAATCTCCTACATGATGCTTTTCATGCTCTCTCTTTCCTCAGGCTGAATAGGGAGAACAGGACCTATATGGTACAGAGGTACAGGATAAAGAGCCTAGATTTCTAAAAGACTACATGAAACTGAGCCTTTAAAGAACTATACTGCACTGTTCTGTAACATAAACTATTATTGTGCAAAAAGAATCATTCGATATTTAGGGGTATTTGCCATAGCAGTTGGCTTTGCCTGACTAACACATACAGGTGTACTGATGACTGGGCAGCGATTGCCCCTCGGGATGCAGGAAAAGAGGGGTGATGCATTATAGGTCCAGAATTTAAAAAACAACAATAAAAACAATCAGTCTGTTTTTTATTATCACCATACACTGACAAATCTAAACAATATCAATGATAAAATGTTCCTTCTCGTGCGGTAGAAAGAGATTCTGCACGCATGAGGGAGTAGAGGATAGGAGACAGAAATTGCTCTGTTCCCGCTGCATCTCTGCTTGGTACGCGACTGCTATGGGGGAAGAAACAAAGCATATCAACACTGTGCTTGAGGACAGAATATATGGCTCTCAGTTTCCACTCTGCCACTTCGGAAATGAGGCTCTCTGATCATTCTGTCTGGGAAGTAGATTTCATACTTAATTCAATGAGTCTTCTGAGGATCACATGAGGCAATGGTTGTGAAAAAAATAGTAAATTTTACAAATATCATAAGAATGAATACTGGTATTATTATTAATTTTTAAAATTATTTTTATATTCCCTAAGCACAAGATAGTCTCTCTCTCTCACTTATACATGTGAAATCAGTTTTACTTCATTGAACAAACTATTTTTCTTACCTACATTTCAGATGTACTTATATGAATAGAGATTAACAAGTATACATAAAAGATTGAAGTGCTTGTTCACAGACAAATATTGACTTCTTGAAGTACCATATTGTTTTAAGGGAGGAGCCTTTTACTCTTCTTAAAATGGTGCTTACAAGAAAAGAAAATTAAAAGAAAATGACTTCGAATGCCCAGCTTGCTTTTTTGTTGTGTTTCTTCCCTCTATTCTTTCTGCAGAGAATATTCCTTAAACGTGTGCTGTACTAGGTCCTGGTGTCCAGATGAATAAGGCATGATCCATACCGTCATAGGGCCAAGAATCTACAGAAGCATTTGTCTACATAAAAGAGCATTTGTAATAAAGTGTAGACAGGTGCTACCGCAGATATGTGAATTTTATAAAGCAGTATGTATTTATTTACTTTAGTAAATAAGTGCACAAATAAATGTATTTAATAAATAGTTATTTAATAAACAGTTGAAAACTCAAGTTTGATTGCTAACTTTTGATTTTGCCAAATACAGAAACTGAGAAAATCCCATTACTTTGCATTTTCATAAACTGTGAAACTATTGAACATCAGATATGCAAAAAGAACAGGCTCTCAGTATAGTCAGATTCCTGAATTTATACATGGGGATTTATTTTTAAAACATCAGTTTTTCTTGGATTGCCTGGGTGGCTCAGTTAAGCATCCAACTCTTGATTTTGGCTCAGGTCATGATCTCCCAGTTTGTGAGATCGAGGCCCATGTCAAGCTCTAGGCTGTCAGCTTGGGATTCTCTATGTCCTTCTATCTGTACTCCTCTCCACACTCTCAAAATACATAAACTTCAAAAATAATCAAAGTTTTTCTTATTTTTTCTTGTTTCACCACATACAGGGTACAGGCCCTGGCCTTCAGACCTTCATGGTGAAATGCGACTCTTAGGGAACACATAAGAGAAGGCAGGCTGCCTCTAGAAGGATCCAACCAGTGGATTCCATATGACTTGATTTCTGGAGTTGTGGCCCTGGGGAAGAGGAGTGGGTTCTGTGAAGGTCAGGATAGAGTGTGAAGGTAGTCAGAAAACTATAGTTACTGGAAATTATCTAAAGGCTAAATATAAAAGCTGAAAAGAGGGGCACCTGGTGGCTCAGTCGGTTAAGGCCCGGACTTTGGCCTAGGTCATGATCTCACAATTCATGAGTTTGAGCCCCGCATCAGGCTCTGTGCTGACAGCTCCGAGCCTGGAGCCTGCTTCAGAGTCTGTGTCTCCCTCTCTCTCTCTGCCTCTCCCCTGCTCATGTTCTGTCTCTGTCTCTCAAAAATACATAAATGTTAAAAAAATTAAAAGCTGAAAAGGTATTTATAGGTAGGCAGAGGGTGGGAGAGCTGGAGATGGACTTCTAGGCATGGGAGGCAACTTGGGGAAAGACAGAGAGACATACAGTAGTACAGCACTGAAGCTGGCCATTGTGAAGGATGAATGGTAGATGGGAAACTGCAGACTTAGAGTCCCAGTAGAGCACAGAGATGGGAACATGGCACTTATCCCATTTTCTGGATTGTTTCTGTTCCAGACACTGCCTTCCACTGAATTGGAATTGATTGTTATGATGTGTGAGATCGTGGAATCACCCTTTATTATGATAGTAACACTTTTGGACTAATTACAATTTCAATACCAATTGTGATGTCAAACAGTAAAGAATAGCACATTTTAAACGTTCTCAATACTAATTGTGATGGGATGACCTTTTCCATCACATGTTGCAGTGAAGAAAAAGAAAAATCACTCCAGAAATAAAGATAGGGTCATGAAACCACCTCCATAATGCCATTCGTGTTTGTAAAAAAGACAGTTATACTTCTTCTTAAAAAAAAAAAATTTACATTGATTTATTTTTGATAGACAGAGAGAGACAGAGCACAAGTGGGGGAGGGGCAGAGAGCGAAGGAGACACAGAATCCAAAGCAGGCTCCAGGCTCCGAGCTGTCAGCACAGAGCCCGACGTGGGGCTCAAACTCACAAACCGCGAGATCATGACCTGAGCTGAAGCCAGACGCCCAACCAACTGAGCCACTCAGGCACCCCGACAGTTATACTTCTAATATTAACATGAAGCATTAACAATTATTCACAAGATGGTAGCCCTCCTCTGTAAGAGAGCTGTTTCTAGTGTTATTTTAAGATATCTGAGTTAACAAGCAAGAAAGGACAGGTCGGAACTCATGGTCCAGACCAGGTTTTGGCATCTGTCCATCCTCCATCCTCCTGAAGGGAAGCTCCTACTACACCTTCCTCAGCAACACAAGTCCTACAAGAGGTCAATATCTGTGTAGAAGGCTGGAGATTTTAGAGCGATAAAAATGAGGCAAGGTGAAGAACCCCACCTAACGGACCAAAAAGAAGTAAAGGCCAAGGAAAATGGGTAATTTAAATGGAGGTTGGAGGTGAGGCCTTGCCAAAAGAATTATCTTTATGGGGTTATGAAAAGTTATGGCCGATACGTTCTGCTTACTGAGTACATACATAGGAATGAATTTGCTAGACTTGAGGTAGCACATAGGACTTTTTTTTTTAACATCCTCATAACCCTTTCTTTTGGGTGATGCCCACTCTTGAAATTGAGAGGAAAAAGCTAACTGAAAGTTCTTTGGGTTTCCATGTGTGAGTTTGTAAGCTGGAGGGAAAAAAAAATAAAACCTGCTTGCCAACCACCATCACCACTAAGAACAACAATGTATTTGACATATTTTGGTGATAAAAACGAGAGGGCCAAATCCCTTGGTATTTATCCAAATGAACTGAAAACTGACATCCACACAAAATCTGCAATCAGTTATTTATAGCAGTTTTATTCACAATTTTTAAAACTTGGAAGCAACTAAGATGTTTTTAGTAGATGGACAGATAAATAAAACTGTGGTACCATCAGACAGTGGAATATTATTCAGCGCTAAAAACAAAGGAATTGTTAAGCCATGAAAAGACATCCCGGAATCTTAAATTAACTACTGCTAAATGAAAGAGGTCAATCTGGAAAGGCTACATACTGTATGACTCCCATTACATGACACTGTGGAAAAGCCAAAACCACGGAGACAGCAAAAAGATCAGTGGTTGCAGAAGTTAGGAGGGAGGGAGAGAGGGATGAACTTACAGAGCACAAAGGATTTTTAAAGCAGTAAAACTATTGTATATAATACTGTAATGGCGAATACATATCATTACATATTTGTCAAAATCTGTAGAATGTACAACACCAAGAATGACCCCTAAGGTATACTATGGACTTTGAGTGATAATGTCATTGTAGGTTCTTCAATGGTAACAAATGCACCACTCTAATGAGGAATGTAGATTGGTGGGCAGGCTGTATATATATGGGGGCTGAACTATATGGGGAATCTCTATGCTTTCTACTCAGTTTTGGTATGAACCTAAATTTCCTCTAAAAAATGAAGTCTATTTAAAAAAAAGCGAGGAGGCGAGGCTATGAGTGATGGTCACCTAATCAGTAAAACTAGGTCCCCTGCCTGCTTTGATTATAGAATCTAAAACACACCTGCAAAAGCTAAGTGATAGTTTAGTGGTTTTGAATGGTATTCTGTGAATGTGCAAACTAATATGTGCAATGGTATTCTGTGAATGTGCAAGGGAAACTGGGAGAAGCAGAATAACTGTGTTTCCAGGAAACAAAAGGGAATGACTTTGACATACAACCAGTTGGTCTCTGTCACCCAAGGAAATAATGGGTCAAGGCCAATTATAGTCTGTGAGCAATGGTGCAAGGGCTGAAGATTGACTTGGGACAGAGGTTCTGAGATGACTCATGAGAAATAATACCCAGAAGGACTGAGTGGTAAGTTCTTGACCACCTAAGGACAAGTTGTTGAAATAGAGGACATTATGAAACATTGTAACAGGTGTGCAGAAAAAGAGCCACCATGACTCAGAAAAGTTCTTTCCCTTTCTATGTCACTGGCAAGCTACAGGAGTGAGCAGCACATTTTGAAATGACCCAAGGAGATAAACACACACTGTAGGACACAGAGAGACTACAGTTGAGGAACTAGACAAAATGAAACAAGCATCTACAGTTTGGGGCTGAATTATAGAGAATTTAGCCTTTCATATGAAAATCTCTCTCTCGACTGACCTATGTATGTTTGCACATATTGATTGTGTGCTCTGGTAACTTAGTAAGTACATCCTCTTCTCTACAAGTTGTATCATTAGTTACCAAGAACATAAATCCCCTCCCTTACTCCCAGGCATCCACCTTCAGTGGTATGGCATATAAATTATAAATCAGAGGCAGCTAACATCTGGCTGCCTCTGGAATTACTTAGTGGCCCGATTCCTACATATTTTAAATCATCTTACCTGTAAAATTTTTGAATCAAATCTGCTTACGTTTAGTTTGCTTTGAGTAATCCTCAGACTTAATTAACCTGAGCTTCACAGATATCAATACTTTTGTTTGTTTTGTTTAATGAGTCATAACCACATAACAATTAGCATTTCTATACAGGTTGTGCTGAAAACCAAGGTAAGTTCTAGAATAAACTTAAGGTTTCTAAACCGTGCCCACTGCTGCTGTGCATAAGAGCCACACAATTTTCTTTTCTTGGAGATAACCTGCCCCTGTCCTCCTGGAACCACAGGTATGGGAATGGGAGCAGAGAAGAATTTCTGATAGAAGGGGTATAGAGTGGGGTCTGGAGGGGGCAGAAAGCAGGACATGGCATGCCACCTATTGTTTGAGAGTCCTCATTCACTTCATTTCTATTAATAACTTGTCTCCTCTCCCCTTCCCTCACCATGGCTCTTTTTAATGAAAAAAGCACCATCTACAGTGGTGGAAGGAGGAGGGACACTTACATAGAGATGGGATACTTCACTCATTTTTTAGTAGGGTGTTCTTTAACCTCCATGCTTTTGGAGGTTTTCCAGACTTTTTCCTGTGGTTGATTTCAAGCTTCATAGCATTGTGGTCTGAAAGTATGCATGGTATAATTTCAATTCTTGTATACTTATGAAGGGCTGTTTTGTGACCCAGGATATGATCTATCTTGGAGAATGTTCCATGTGCACTCGAGAAGAAAGTATATTCTGTTGCTTTGGGATGCAGAGTTCTAAATAGATCTGTCAAGTCCATCTGATCCAATGTATCATTCAGGGCCCTTGTTTCTTTATTGACCATGTGTCTAGATGATCTATCCATTTCTGTAAGTGGAGGGTTAAAGTCCGAGATGGGATACTTCAATAAAGATGGAATATCTGTTTTAAAAGATCAGAACAAGTTATAAAACTATTAGATTTAATTTCAAGTGGTTCCTGGAGGAGACAAATAAGCCAAGGACCATTATTCCATGCAATTAATTTCCTGTACTAGAAGACCCAAACTGAGCTCCCAGCACAGAATTTTTGTCCTGCTGGACATGGCTTCACTTACTTCTCTTCTTTTGTAAAACTTATTCTCCTCTCCCTATTCTGAAAATTGTCCCGTAAGACCTGTCTTCCTCTTACATGTCCTTACCGACCTGGCCTGAACGACTGATCTCAGGAAGGGTATGTGATTCATGATGGGTCAATCAAGGACCTACTTTGCAATTTTTCAAAGTGGAAATGTTAGATGGAAAGTCCTTTCCATTTGTGTGACTAAACTAAAGATGTATGTGGCCAGGAGGCATCCATGGACAGGAGTATGTATTCCTATGGGCAATGCCAGTCTAAGACGTTAAAATCTGATTAGATAGGACAACATGCTCTTCTACCCATGACTGAGACTACTGATTCCTGTGATTTGGTTTATTAGGCTAATAATTTCAACTTTCCTCTCCTTCTTTAAAAATTTTAGTGTGTGTGTGTGTGTGTGTGTCTAAGCCTGCATAATGTCTATGGTCCTCCAAGCCAATTTGGATTGAATTTTGATCAAAATGACAACAACAACAAAAGAGCCCTGATTAAGCTACCTGGGGAATTTGTGAATGAATGTGCATAGGAGAATGGTTTTGTTACAGCTAACTCAAAAGTGGCTTTTATGGATAAGCACCGCAGATCCCAAAGCCCATACGTGTTTAGTAAATATAAAGTACTCATTGGTAACTCAGAGAAGTTACCAATGGTTCAAGTTCCAGTTTCTCACTCTTCAATGAGAAAATGAGTTTATAAGCTTGATAGACATTCCCCAAAATAATATATATGAGATATCTAATAGTTAAGAATATTCCTGATCATGTTCTTTATCATGAATAGACATATATTCACGGACATTATTCGAATTGAGGGGAGGATGAAGCCTACTTAAAGTTAGGCTTATAAGGTAGAAGAAAACATCATTTCAATAGAAAAGAAAAAATGATCTTTTTGACATCCAATTTTTCTTAGTGGTGCCTGAACTCCAATACAAAGTTGAAGGAGAGGGGTTTGAGTATGTTTCCAAAAAGACTGAGCTCCAATTTACTAAATGATATAAAAACACTAGAATAACCTATTAAAATTATGATCTCATTTATCAAGTAATTTGTAAAGAAAAATGTGCTTTGAGATGGCTGGAGGCCCGCATTTCTGATTTGAAGGTCTTCTATGACCCCCACATAGAACAGAAGAGTGTCCTGAAATAGTTTTCATCCCCAAGGCCCCAGGATAAAACACAGACAGCAACTCCAAATGCAAAGCTGACTAGGCTCTTTAACGTAAAACAGGGGGCTTCTGTAGGGCCTTTTCAAATTGCCCCTTCTTCCTGCAACGCCCCAGAGAACCAAACATGAAATACCACTGAAAACAAAGGAGATACCTTGGGAGTGAACTCAAATATCCTCAAATTCTCCTCACTGTGACTCACATACGACAGAATTTTGAATATTTGAAAGTAATTCACTAATGTGTTCCACATACAGCCCTCTAGAAAAGACAGGGTGGATGTGTACTTAAGGTTCACTAAGTATTTACAATAACTTTGAGACCCACTGAAAAATATAGCATTTCTGACGATTTTATGTAGAGTAATATCCAACCTTTTGTCCCACGGTTCTGTTCATTTTGTATTTCATTGTGAAACTGCAGAAATTAAACAGGCGATACACACACATATATGTGTACATTTTAAAAATTATTTTTTGAGGGGGGAGGGGCAGAGGAAGAGGGAGGGAGAGAATTCCAAGCAGATTCCACACCCAGCATAGAGCCTGACACAGGACTCGATCCCAGGAACTGTGAGATCATGAACTGAGTCGAAATCAAGAGTCAGACACTTAACCAACTGAGCCATCCAGGCACCCAGCACCCCAATTGTACATTTTTTTATACGTACATTTTTTACATGTGGCATTGGAGAGTCGGATAAATGTAATGCTTTTAAGTTACGATTTTTGCTTCTTTTTTTTAATGTAGCTTCTGGAGTGAATCTACTTGAATCCCTGGAAATACGTTTTATAATATTAATAAGACAACTTGAGGTCTCAAGCAATCTTTATGGAACTAGGCCAGATATTATTCAGAATTCTATTTTTACATTATATAACAGTACTAGGATTTAAAGAAAATCAAATTAAGAGAAAATGTCAAGATACCAATTTGTTCTGTGACAGGTTTTTATTTTATCCACTTTCTTTTTTTTTTAACAAATGGCTTTTTTTTTTCTTGTCAGGATTTCATCAATAGTTTGAGCCCCTTGAAAGATTCCAACTGTCTTTTCCCATCTTATTGTCCCGGCACTGCCTTATGAACCCCACACTGCAACCAAACAGATATGATTTAGTTCCCCTTCCCGATTTCCCAGTGGAAAAAGATAGGACTGACCTCACAAAACAGCCATTCCACCTGAAATTATGTGAAACCTGGCCCCTCTGACCTTCTGTTTCCTCATTTATAAAAAGCTAATAATAACACCTGCTTTGCAGCCTTATCAGAATAGTTAATATTTGGAAAACACCTAGTATATACAAAGCACTCAAAAACATCCTTTATATTTTTTGCTATTATTGCCTTCTACTTCTCCCTCTAGATTGTGAGTTACTTGGGAATAACATCTTATAAATCTTATATCTCCTGGGCACTTAAATAGAGGGTGCTCAAATTATGTTTAATTGAATAATGTGTCTCCCTTCAATCGGTGTTCCTTTATCATTACCCTTTACTTCCTTTTCATCTGTTACTATTTTGGCAAACCCAAGTCATATTCCTCATTTTTCATAAGGGTCTCATGCTCTGGCTCCTCCTCCTGTGACATGCATCAGGAATTCTAAATTTATATAGCTATCTGAACATATCGTATAGTTTAACCTTAATTGTTTTACATGTTTTCTTCCCTTTGCTTGCAACATTCTCATATATAAACTTAACATTTCATTTAATATTTGTTGAGCACCTAAATGGAAGATTAGACTATTATGGAAAATAGTGTGAAGTCTACAGCTTTGAACTAATTAAGCATTGCCTTTTCCCTTGATGGAATCATCTCTTCTTTCTGAAGAAGTCTGTGGACTCTTCAATAATAGGGTGAGGGTTGAAGTTGGGAGCAGTGGGAGAGTCTGCCCCTGCAGGGAAGAGTATTTCATTACTGGCCTTGTTTAGAATTCCTGGGTTAGAGTAATAGTAAAAAAGAAGGCTTTCAGTCACACATTATTACTATGTTAAATTATCTACAAATAATGCATTACCTTATTACCTGCATCCAGGGTTGCTGGCTCCTTAGCACCCTCAGAAATACTCAATGGGGGACTTTGGTAAAAGAATTTAGATCATGAGAATACATAGTCATCATTGAGTATAACAAAGGAAAGAGGATAAGCTGGCAGTTAATTAGTATTCATCATGAAATGCATCTCATAGTATCTTAGACTTTAACACCCAGAAGCCAGGTTACTTCAGGTACAATCAGGTGAAACACTGATTGCACCCAACTTTTTTCCAACATCGGGATCCAAAACTCCTATCTCCTACAGGTAATTATGGACAATGACACAGGGCTCAAGAGAAAGCAGAGACTTGCATGTGTTAAGAGAATTGGGTGGTTGGGGCGCCTTGGGTGGCTCAGTTGGGTAAGTGTCTGATGCTGGATTTTGGCTCAGGTCATGATCTTACGGTTCCTGGGTTCAAGCCCCACATCAGGCTCTTGTGGACCTGCTTAGGCTCTTGTGGACATTGTGGAACCTGCTTAGGATTCTCTCTCTCTCTCTGCCCCTCCCCCACTTGTGCTCTTTCTCTCATAAATAAATAAACAAACAAATAAATAAGAATTGGGTGGTTATGGAAGGTGAAAAAATGAGATTGATATCTGTATCCCTATGTTCCTTGCAGCCTTATTATAGTAGCCAAGATATGGAAACAACATAAGGGTCTATCTATGGATAAATGGATAAAGAAAATATAGAACACACACACACACACACACACACACACACACACACTCTCAATGGAATATCACTCAGCCATAAAAAGAATGAAGTCTTGCTATTTGTGAAAACATAGATGGACCTTGAGAGCATTACTGTAAGTGAAGTAAGACAGAGAAAGATAAATAAGTATATGACCTCACTTATACGTGGATTCCAAAAAACAAACAAAAATGAAAACAAAAACAAAACTTAAAATAAAAAATACCTCAGCCCAGAAATAGAGAACAGATTTCTGGTTGCTGAAGACAGTGGGTAGGCAAAATGGATGAAGGAAGTCAAAAGGCAGAAACTCCTAGTTACAAAATAAATCATGAGGATGTAATGTACAACATGGTGACTGTAGTTAATAATAAATGCTGTATATTTAAAAACTGCTAAGAGAATAAATCTTAAAAGTTCTCATCACAAGAAAAAAATTATAACTAAGTATGGACTTATTGTGATGATCATTTTGTAATATATACAAAAATCAAAACATGTTGTACTCTTGAAACTAATATAATGTTGTATGTCCACAATACCTCAATAAAAAAAATAAATACATTTTAAAAATGAGATCAAGTATGAGGGAGGGCCCATGGGGATGAGGGTGAGGGTGTCTCCGAACTTTGAGCAAAGCTACTCCAAAGTATAGGATTAAACACAAGAAAAATGAGTTTTGGATGCAAATTTAAGAGTTGACAAAATCCTCTCCTGAAACTCTACCATCATGTGTTCTTTACATGGTTAGGACCAGGTTATTTGGACTTGAAATTAAGTCTGATAGTACTTTGTGAATGTCTTACCAGCTCTCACTGGGGCTAAGGAACCTGGAATCTGCCACAATATAGAGTTGAATGGTGGGATTATGTATACACACCTACCACAGTTAACTAACAAAAATAACTTTCTGACAATCATCTTTCCATCTTTTCTCTGTTATTACAGAGTTGAGTATATCAGCTCTTTTGCATGGTTCTGGAACAAAAGAAGAGGGCCATGTCTCCCTCAGGGTTCATGTTGATTGCTTCCAGAAACTCTGGAAATCTTTGTTGACATATTTACATCCCACTTCCAGTGAGCAATGGAAGGGCCAGGTTGATTCACCAAACAAATTGTCATCTCAGGGACCACTGGGGACAAAAGTATCTCATTGCACAAGTGAGCCATTTGTTTTTTGTGTAATTTGCCACCCACTTTGCAAGTAAGGGTGGAGCTGCTGGTTTGAAAATGATGGATTGCCCTAAATGGGCAGCTACTGAAATCCTGCAACTTAAATGGGTCACACTAAGCAGAAGATAGCTTTTCTGGCAACAGAATAAATTGTCCTCATGTGGCATTACTGTTCTCAAATGTATGTCCCTGCTCTCCTGTCAGATGAAAGCCCCAAACATTTCTCTTTCTTAGATTTTCTTTCTTATTTTCTCCCCAGGTTTATTCCTCTGAATAAATTTGGTCTTTAAATTCTGATCTTATCTGTTATTCTTCACCTGAACTTTCAATAGCTTTAACTACTGATTAGCAATCAACGTTCCTGAGACTTATGTTTCATTTTATTTCTGCATATATGATAAATATCAGAAGTCTCTGTTACCTGTCCTGTTAAGAAGCTATTTCCTTTGTTTCATCTGCACCTTCCCTAGAGTGCATAGCTCCATATTTAGTCAATGAACCTGGATCCTGAAATAAAGATATAGGAGATAAGATTTCTGACCTCCAGGAAGGTCAATGAACATATGAGCAACTAACAGACTTACATTTTGATAAGTGCAATAAACAAACTCACAAAGGTGAGTGTTTCAATGCTGAGTATTAAAGGAAGGATGCACAAAGAAGGAGGGTATTCTGAATTGATTCTTGCAGAGAAATCCAGTAAGGATTTGTCAGTAAATTATCCCTTGACTAAAAAAAAAAAAAAATTTTTAGTAGCAGCTTTATTGGAATGTAATTCGTTAAACATAATATTTATACTTTTAAAGTATAAATACTTTGGTGGTAAATTAGTATATTCACAGAGTTGTGCAACCTTTTTCACTAATTTTAGAACATTTTCATCACTCCAGAAAGAAATACTGTATCTTTTAATAGTCAATCCTCATTGTCCTTTCCCTGCAGTCCCTGGTGACCACTAGCCTACTTAACGTCACTTTACATTTACCTATTCTGGAAATTTCATAAAATTGGTGTCATATAATAAGAGGATTTTTCTGACTGGTTTCTTTCCCTTAGAATAATATTTCAAGGCTTATACTTATTGTAGCATGTATCAGTGCTTCATTCTTTTTTTATGGCCAAATAACATTCCATTGTATGGATATGCCACATTTTGATTACCCCTTAATCAGTTCATAGACATTTGACTTGCTTCCATTTTTGGCTAATATGAACAATGATACTATGAATATTCATGTACAACTTTTTATGTAGACACATATGTTCACATATGTTCAATTTTATTGAATGTATAGCTAAAAGTGGAATATCTGAGTAATAATGAAATTCTATTTTTAGCTTTTATAGGATAATCCAAACTTCTTATCAAAGCAGCTGAACCATTATACATCCCCACCAGGAATATATGAAGCTTTCAATAGGTATCCTAGCAGGTGGAAGTGATTATCTCATTGTGGTGTTGATTTGTATTTTCTTAATGACTACTAATATTGAGAATCTTTTTATGTGCTTATTATAATTTTTACTATATCTTCTTTGGAGAAATATATATTCAAATCTTTTACTCATTTTTTCCTTAGACTTTTTTGTGGAGTTGTAATAATAACACATTAAGGATTTAGCTATTTCTCAGAAACATGATTTATAAATATCTTTTACCATACTGTAGGTTATCTCCTAACTTTCTTGGTAGTGTCTTTTGATCTCCCAAATTCTTGTACCAATGAAGTCTGATTGCATTTTTGTTGCTTACGCTTTTGGAGTCATATTCAAATTCATTGTCAAAAAGATTTACTCCTGTGTTTTAAGTGTTATATAGTTTTAACTTTTAAATTTAGATCCTTGGACCACTGCAAGTTGATTCTGTACTTAGTGTAAGGTAGGAGTCAAACATTCATTCATTCATTCATTCATTCATTCATGCATCCAGTGGTTCTAGCATTATTTGCTGAAAACACTTTTTTCTCCCATCGAATGGTCTCAGCAACCTTCTCAAAAATCAACCGATTATAAATATAAAAGACTCTCAATTCTCCTTCATGGGTTTCTGTCTACCCTATGTCAATGCTATACACTTTTGATTACTAAAGTTTTGAAACTTTATAGTAAGATTTGAAATTGGGAATTATGATTCTTTCAACTTTGATCTTTCTTGATAATGTTTTGGCTGTTGTGGATTCCCTGCATTTCCATATGAATTTTAGGATTAGTTTGTCAACCTCAGCAAAAAAAGCAACTGGGATTGTGAGATCGAATCGAATATTGAGATCAATTTGTAGAGTACTGCTGTCTTAACAATACTCTTAAGTATACTTGTTAACAAGACTTAAGTCTTCCAATCCATGAATATGGGATGGCTTTCTACTTATTTAGGTCTTCTTTACTTTCTTTCAACAATGTTTTGTATTTTTCCAGTGAACTTGCATTTCTTTTGTTAAATTTGTTCCTAAATATTTTTTCATTTTTATGTTATTATAAATTGAATTGGTTTCTTAATTTCATTTTCTGATTACTCATTTTTAGTCTATAGAAACACAATTGGCTTTTTAACTTTTTTATTTATTTATTTTGACAGAAAAAGAGAGAGAGCAAGTGGGGGAGGGGCAGAGAGAGGGGAGAGAGAATCTCAAGCAGGTTCCATGCTGTCAGCCCAATGTGGGGCTCAAACCCACAAAATGTGAGATCATGACCTACATTGAAGAGTCAGACACTTAACCAGCTGAGCCAGCCAGGCAACCCACAATTGAATTTTTAATATTGATCTTGTATCTTGTAAATTTGTTGAACTGGGTTATTAGCTCTAACAGTGTTCTGTGTATGGGTGTAAGGAAGAGGATTCCTTAGGATTTCCTACTTACAAGATCTGTCATCTGTGAACAGAGATAGTTTGACTTCTTCTTTTCAAATCTGAATGTCTTTTATTATTTCATTTCCTTGTCTAGTTGTCTTTTCTAGAACATCCAGTCTGTTGTTGAATAGCAGTGGCCACATTAGACATTTTTGTCTTGTTCCTGACATTAGGGGAAAGCAGTTATATTTTCACCATTAAGTATAATGTTTGTTACTGTATTTGTATACCATATGAGAAAATTCTTTTGTATTCATAGCCTGTTGACAGTTTTTATCATGAAAGGACTTAGATATTATGAAATGATTTTATGCATCTATTTAGATTATCATTTTGTTTTTGTCTTTTGTTTATTAATATATCATATTACACTGCCCAAGTTTTCAGTGTTACACCAACTTGAAATCTTGATATCAATCCTACTTTGTCATGGTATATTATTCCTTCTATATGTTGCTGTATTTGGTATGTTAAGGATGTTTATACTTATAAAAGAAGTTGGTTTCTAGTTTTCTTTTCTTGTGATATCTTTGTCTAATTTTGGTAAGAGGGTCAAACTTGCTTCATAAGTTTAGTTAGGGATTTTATGCCTCTACTGTTTTTGAAATAGTTTTCACGTGCTCTGACAACAATGGGATAAAATTAGAAATCAAAAAGAGAGGGAAATTTCAGAAATTTACAAATATATGGAAAATGTAAGCATAGTCCTAAATAATCACTGGTTAAAGAAGAAGTCACAATATACCAAAACGTATAGAGTTCTGCTAAAACAGTGTTTGGAGGGAAATTTACAGCTGTAAATGCCTACATTAAAAAAGATCTCGAATCAACAATTCAAATTTCAAACTCAAGAAACTAGAAAATAAAAGCAAATTTAAGTCAAAGCAAGCAGAATGAAGGGAATAATTATGATTATAATAGAAAGCAATAAAATAGAGAACAGAAAAATAGACAAAAATCAACTACAAGTTAGTTCTTTGAGAAGAACAATAAAATTGGCGAACTGACAAGAAAAAAAGTCATTTTTTCAAAAAAAAGATAACAATTATCATAAGGAATTTTGTAAACAGTTATAAAAGTTGACATTGATAGAGTTGATGTCTATTCTAGAATCATTTTATAGTAGCAGGTATTAACTTATGGTAACTGGTTTTTTGTGTGTTTTTTTACATTTTTTTTCATGTTTTATTTATTTTGAGAGGGAGAGAGAGCACAAGCAAGGGAGAGGATGAGAAAGAGAGACAGAGAGAGAGAGAGAGAGAAAGAGAATCCCAAGCAGGCTCCACCCTGTCAGTGCAGAGCCCCACGCAGGGCTCCATCATGACCTGAGCTGAAATCAGGAGCCTGATGCTTAACTGACTGAGCTACCCAGGCACCCCTAAGGGTAATTGTTTTTATTGTTAACTTTAACTTCCCTGACAAGTGAATATTCTAATTTGTCAACATCTTAAATATGACTACCTATTAATTTCAATATAGGTTCAAAAAATCATTTTTAAGCAAAATAATATGATGTATGACCTAGAGTAGCTATTCAACAAACCTTTAATTCACCCCTCAGTTCTCTACATGTGTCCATTCCTACTGCAGTTTCACAATTTCTCTCACATGGTTGGCTCTTTGTCTAACTGGCCTAATGAAATAATCTACTCAAAGTGTTCACAGACTTATTTAGGAAATTCATCAAGTGATATTTAACTCTGTCTTATATGATGACAGCCCACTGAAGTCAGGAAGACTCTAATCTCCAAGCATCATCAATTCTGAGAACATGAGCAGGTTACTTGATTTCAATGTTCCTTAGACATTGGGATGAAAACAAAACATATACCAGGAATTTGTTGTGAACATTAAGTGACCTGATATAATTCAACCATCTCACACAGATCTGACAAGATTAAGAGTACAAAAATATTTTTGTCCTATCTCTTGGTCTTCCTTTCCCTTTTCTTCTTTGGGATGTGGTTTTATATATGCTTAAGTGCCACAGAAAGAAAAATTCCATCAGATGAATGCAAGATCCATTGAAGCTGAAAAATGAGCTTTTCTGACATTCTGGTTATAGTCATTGCAATTTCCTCTGAAAATTGTGCCACGTGCCCAGGGGTAAGCAGATGTTTAGCTGATCTCACCTTCGCTCATGAGAAAATGATTGCTTATTTGTTCGTCTATTTTCTTCCAAAGGAAGTAAGCCTAGAAGTAAATTGCTAGCTTCGAGGCTTCAAAAAATCATTGGTTCACCCCATGTGTATATTAGCCTCCATTTTGAGCCATACCATGGATCTAGTATGACGACTAGAAGGTACATCACTATAATAAGGGTTAATGGTTTTGCATCAAACCCCCTCCCACATTCCAAAATAACAGTAATCTTTAACAAAAGAGAACATATGGGAAATAGTTACTTTAATCAAACAGGTCTTTTGTGTTGCCTTTTACTAGTGAATTACTTCTCATTAGCTCATTTTATGTGATGCAGTAACCATGGCAATGATCTTCCTCTTTCTTAAGCCATAAAACATATGGAATCTGGGCAGTTGTGGTGCCACAGCAGTTGTCAGATGATTTCTACTTCTAGAAAATCTGATCAGGCAGTTGCAAAGCAAAATTTAAATTCCATTCTGTCCCAGAATTGTTGAACACTGGAATGATACAGGGCAAAACTTCAGAATAGCATTGTTCAATAGAATTTTCTGTGATGATGGAAATGTTTCACAGCTGCACTGTCCAATATAGAGAGTAGTGACTAGCCTCACACGGCTCTTGAGAACTTCAAATGTGTTTAGTGAGACTGAGGAAGTGAATTTTAAATTGTATTTCATTTTAATTAATTAAACTTTAAATTCATATGGCCACACGTTGCCAGTGACTACCCTGTCGGACAGTGAATCTCTTGACTGATTGGAAAAATAACATTTTCCTACTGAAATGTGAAGAATTCTTGGAACACATTCTAACACAAAATTTTTTTAATAAGAAAAATGCTGTCCAACCAGTTCTTATAGGGCTTAAAATTATATCAAAATTGTGAAATTAAAAATGCCTTAAGGAATGTAAGAAGAATAGTTACCCACTGACATGTTCACAACCCAGATGCTGATATTTCCAATGATTTTCCCCTCTCCATTCTTAATTTGTAGTGATTGCATTCTTCAACTATCACCTCTTTAATTTCCATTTCTCTTCCTCTGGCTCACTTGCCTCCACTGATTTCTATACCCACTTGAGATTACCTACCTACTTTCTCATTGTTCCTTATCTCCTTTACCTCCTTTACTTCTCTCTTCATATTTCATCCTTTAAAACAATTTCTTGCGTAGGCTTTTAATTCTATCTCCTCTCTTTCCTTTATCTGGAAAGGACCTAACCTTAGCTTAAAATCCAGCTCCCCTCCCCATAGGAGCAGCTGAATGTGATTGGAGAAAAACACATATGCATACTAACATATCTCATTTTATATCCATGACTATTCACAGGATGTGACCCATTAGTGTTAATTAATTTCCTTAGATCTTCCACGTATCAAGAAGGCATGAAATCTCCAGTCCTCCAACCCAAGCTCTCTCCTCAAATGTGACTGTTTCTTGACTCAGAAGACATAGAAGGAATCTGAGGAGGACTTGCAGAAACTCCTGTCATCAAAGCTACCAGCTTGGCCCATTGCTCTGACTTCCTCCTATTCTGATGGATAAATTCACTGTAAGGACAATTCATCCACCTGTGCACTATATCTTTACTCAAGGAATCACTCCTGAAAGTGGCCCTCCCTGTACTGCATCATATTGATCACTCATATCTCCACACAACACCTGAAATATGCTTTCTTAACAACAGCAAAAAAACTCAATTCTTAACCTGATTCCCAATCCTCCAGTCTCCTCAGACCAACTGCTATCTAAATACATAGCAGGGACCCTTCTCTCCTGCCTAAGGCAGACATAACTAGAAACCTTCCATGCTTAAGGGGACTGATGCCCCTTGGACACAGAGAGAGGGGAGAGGGGGCACAGGTCACAGGATACCAGATTTCAACACCAACATCCCCCTTGCTTCTTGCCACCACCCCACTCATACCTTCATGGCCACTGCTTATGCACCCTGGGAGAGCATGGCAGTGCTCTATTGCCCACAATAAACCTGCTGTGATTGCCAAAAAACAAAAACAAAAACAAAAACCCTGTAGTCTGTTTTCTGCCTTCATATCCTCTCCTCTTTCTTAAGCCATGGGAGGCTTTCCCCCTACTACATCTGCCATAATTACTTTTGTCAATTATCAATGACTTTAATAGTCATTTCTTAGTCACTATTTCACTTGACTTAGTAATATTGGATATACTTGAATACTCTATCCTCTTTGAAATACTTGATACACTTGGCTTTTGGAAATCACTCTGTCACAATTCTAATACAATGTCCCCACAGTTCCTTTTCAGTCTTCTTAGCTGGTTTCTTTTCTATAGAACTGAGACTGACCTCCACCAAACACGAGCACCATCTCCCACCTTCAGGCTTGGTCCTTGGACTTCTTGTGTGTCACTTATATTCTTGATGATCTCACCATATCTAATTTTTCCAAATGGCAAATATACTCACATTTCCCCAAATCCTGAATTCCAAACTCATACCCAACATCATATTTTATATTGCTACTTGGATATTTAACGTGCATCTCAAAATTAAAATTCCCTTTTCATCATACCTGCCCTTTCATCATACCATCATACCATCATCACTGACATTCTCATAAATAGAACTTCCATTTTTCTACTTACTCCTCCTCTTTCTGCTTCCATTCTTGCCTCTCCTCCATATATTCTCCCCACAACAGAAAGGATTTCTTTCATTCATTTATTCTTTCATCCATTCATTTATTCTATCTATTCATCCATCTATTCATTCATTTATTCTTTCCCCTTCTCTCTCTTTCTCTCTCCATCCCTCTCTGTCTCTTTGTTTTCTTTAACTTAAATCAGAACATGTTTTTTCCTTGCTTATAAATCCCTTGCATTGGACCTTGGTATGTCTCTGACTTTCTTAAAATCTTCCCTCAGTTCACTGCTGCAACCTTACTGTTCTAAGAACTCGACAACCACAATTCCATTGCAGAATTCCTGTATTTACTGTTCCTTCTGCTTAGAATCTTTTCCCCAACATATCTCAATGACTTGCTGCCTCATTTCTTCCACATCTGTCCACAGTGCCACCTTATAGATAGGACTCTCCTGACCATTCTATGCAAAATAGCAGTGCGATGTTTTTACTCTCCATCCCTCCTACTCTGCCTTATTTTCCTTCACAGGATATGTCACCCTGAGGCCAAGTACAAATTATTTTGTGTATGTTTTATTGCCTTTCTCTTCTATTTAGACTATAAACATTTTAAACGCAGCAATCCAGTCCTTGCTGTATTCTCAACACTTAGAGTTATGTCTGCTACAAAGAAGTCTATCTACTTTATTTTTGGTCCATTTCATAGATGGAGAAAAATTTAGAAAATTACCATTTTTAGTCAAAATTTTGTGCTTACCTGATTAAGGGTCAATCAGCAACTATTTTAGTGAAATATCTAAACAACTGCATAAATAATGTTGGCAACAAAAATACCAACCACATGGGGTTTCGGTCTGTGGGCTGTTCTCCATATCAGTACTTAGAACTTCATGCCTCCTTTCCGTCTGCTCATTCGCTTTCTTAGGGTTAAAATGATCAATAAACTTCAGATGAGATACTGAGTAGTAATATTTTACCATTGGAGGAGATAAATAACTGGATTGTTTAAGGCTCAGGCTTCATAGTCACACAACCAAACTGGCTCAAGCGCATACTAACCCCTTGCCTGAAATCACTCCATTTCTCTGAAGCTGTTTTTTTAGATATAAATATGAAGATAATAAGAATACCTTCTTTATTACGTTATTTTGAAAGTTAAATAAGGTGAAATATATAAGGCACCTGGCAGAGCACCTAGCAAATTTACCTGCACTAAGGGTTGGCAAACTTTGGCCCAGGTGTTTTTGTAAATAAAGTTTTATTGGAACACAGCCACTTCCGTTTCTTTATGTATTGCTTGTGGCTGCATCATGCCACAACAGCAGAGTTGCCTATGGTCTACAAAGCCTAGAATATTTACTCTCTGGAAATACTTAAAGGAAAAATTTTCTGACCTAGGAAGTACAATATAGTGATTACTTTCATTAGTCAAACAAACAAACAAATTCCATTAACAAAACAACTCTTGATTTTGTGTGTTGGGGGGGGGGGATCTTTGAGGTTTGAGATCAAATAATAGTAATCACTTATACAGTACTTACTCTTTCACCTTATTAACTCACTCAGTTCTCAAAACAACTTTGTAAGGTAGGCATTATTATTATCTCCATTTACTAATGAGGAAAATGAAGCACAGGAATGTAAATTTACTCATAATGACACAACTAGTAAGCAGTGTAGCTGGCATTTAAAATCGGTCTTAGAGTATGGAAACCAATTTGACAATAAATTTCACATTAAAAAAATATAAAGTATAACCCCCAAATGTTACAATGATGAAAAATAAAATCCAACCCCATAATCTTCAAAAAAAATAAATAAAAATAAATAAAATAAAATAAAATCAGTCTTAGAGGAGCGCCAGGATGGCTCAGTCAGTTAAGTATCTGACTCTTGATCTTGGCTCAGGTCATGACCTCACAGTTTGTGAGATCGAGTCCCACTTTAGGCTCTTCACTGAGTGTGGAGCGTGCTTGGGATTCTCCCTCTCCTTCTTTCTCTGTCCTCCCATGCTCTCCCTTTCTTTCTTAAAATAAATAAACTTAAAAAATAAATAAATAAAATAAAACAAGTCTCAGAATCTATCATCTCAAATATTTGTCTTCAACCTAAGTCACATAAAGCCATAAAGATGCACTCTTTACATCCAGGTTAGAAGGGAAGAGGTACACTTTGGGTCATGGCATCCTTGATTAAGTTTGAAAACTTGGTTTTGCCCTGCCAATGAATGTATGTATTTGGGAAAAGTGAAAAACTGGGAAGCTGACTTTACTTCCAGGCTGTCTAACAGTTTTGGAGAAACAAACAAGAGATTGTGAGAAAGGGACTTCTTATGAAATTGAAGAAAAACTAATGCTTTGGATGCGGTCAGTGTTACTGGCAATGTGTGTGTGTGTGTGTGTGTGTGTATGTGTGTGTGCATGCATGTGTGTGTGAGTGACTTTGCTTTTTTTAATGTTTCAATTTATTTAGATTTGAGATACAGAGAGAGAGAGAGAGAGAGAGAGAGAGAGAGAGAGCAGGGAAGGGGCTGAGAGATGGGGAGAGAGAATCCCAAGCAGGTGCCACACTGTCAGTGCAGAGCCCAATGCGGGGCTCGAACCCATGAACTGTGAGATCATGACCTGAACTGAAATCAAGAGTTGGACACTCAACCAACTGCACCACCCAGGTGCCTCTGATTGTGCTTTTAATAATGGCTCAATACAGTGCAGAGCTGGGTATCCCATTTACTCACATCAGCTCAAGCCCACTGAAGTTGCCACCCCCACCAGCTCACTTGATGGGCATCACAAATTCACATGCCAAGACAAGCAAGAAATGAAGACAGGGGTATAAAAATGAGGAAGGGATGTAAGAGGCATGTTAACACATAGAAGGTTAAAAGAACACAAAGAGAGTAAAGAGAACAGACTTTGGGTTTAAACGTGGGCTCGAATCCTGAGCTCACAAATTGCACACTGATTGACCGTGGATAAGTTGTTTGGCCTTTGCTGTTCTTTAATTTCATATCTGTGCAACGATGATTATAATATTACCCATAACAGATGATTATTAGGGAGATTAAAGCGTGTGTTACTTCGAAACTGCATAGTGTATAGTAAGGACTATGTAGGAAGGACTATAACACTGACGGTTATTATTATACCCTACAGTAGACTTTGTCAGGGCTTGACAACCAGTCAGGAATTGATTATTTTACCTTTGTATTCCCAGTGCCTAATGCAGTCCCTGGCACAAAAGTGTTGATTAAATTAAAATGCTGCTCATCTTCCCTTTCTCTTCTAAGTAGAAACTTATTCTTACCTTAACTAACCCCACCTTCCCAATCCATCAGTGGAAAATAGTCATTATCACATCATAAATAAAGTACTGGTCTTGAAATATGAGTACTTGATCTCCTACTTTACAAACTCAGCTTCCAATCTGTTAAATGGAATTAACAACATACGACTTACCTATCTCTCATGATAATTGTAGGAATTCGATTAATGTTATAGAGGTTTTTAAGAGAAGATATTATATAAGCAAAAACAAATGGGATTATTCTTTGTTAGCACATGTAAATTTCTCCCAATTTTACCTCCCTGTAGTTCATCCTTCCTCCAGTAAGGAGAATAATTATTTTCACAAGGAAAGCCACACATGTTACTCAATTCAAACCATCAAATGGTTTTCCAACAGACTCAAATAAATCTGAAATGATCTCCATGGCTTCCAGAGCTCCCTCTCCAACCTAGTCTCCTCTTCATACCTTACACATTGCCTTTTAGCCCTTCTGTCCTTGTGGCTTCTCTCATGTGAGCCAAGAACACAACTAACTTAGGGCATTTGCATCTGCTATTCCTTATGCCTTGAATATTCTCCCCATAAGTCATCTCTTTACCCGATTCTGGTGTCTGCTCAAATACAACTGCTTCTGAAAGGGCTTCCTTAGCAACTTTAATGCAAATTACATCTCCTGTTACTCTTTCTACTTTCCTTATTTTATATTATAAAACACTGACATTATATTGCATTAACATTATATTGCACACTGATGTGTTTATTGCCTGTTTCTTTCACCAAAATGTAAACTTTAGAAAGGAAGGAATTTTTTACTAAAAGTTTTTGTATCCTCAGCCCTTAGAATAGTGTCTGGCATCTAACAGATGCATATTAAATGTTGGATTGAATATATCAAAGAAGGTGGGACAGCATAGAAGTCTCTTGATCTCTTCTAATGAAAATAATACTGGTCTTAAAAGTTAGGAGATCTGATTTCTTGTTATAGTTCCTGTAATTAAAGTTTGATATTGGGCCACTCCATATTCTCTAGTTGTAGTTTTCTCATTTGTAAACTAAGAGTTAAATGGAATTTTGAGTTTTTAAATTCTGCGTGATATAGAGGCTATATGAAGAAACTTGGTTGCACAAAGGGGATATTTATGAACCCGGCTTCAGAACATAATCCCTACTTCAGCTACATATTTTGTTTTTAACCTATATTTTGGGGTCTCACAGACACTAATGTTAGTGTTTAAAGACCAGATTTCATGGCTAAGAGAAAAAGAACAGAAACAATCGAGCCCTAATTTGTTTGTTTCCTTGCTTACTTTCTTGGAATAGCCATCTCTGCTTGGTCAACAAATTTATCATAATTCGTTATGACAAAATAAACCCTTAACTGTAAGTGTGATGGTCAACACAGAATTGCCAAGGATTAACCTGGGACCACTTTTTGTTTTGCGTCTTAAAATGTATTAGCTTTGTTGATGTGATATATGTTGCTTGGCAATTGAGAAGTAGAAAAAAATGTTAAGCAATAATTGAAGATGTAACATCAGTTTTTCTTTAGAGTTCTTAGGACAAAGAGGGAGCCAAGTATAAGTGATGAATTAGGGTGTTCTTTCAAACACATATAGTAACTGTTTTTAATTTCCATAAATCAGTCAAGACATGCTAAATATGTTAAGAGTTTAATCTAGGACCTAGGAAATAGTCCAATAAGTGCTACATTTTAATAGCCCATGCATAAATAACACTTTGCTGAACTGAGATGAAAATTTCAGCACCAGTTGTTTGGGTTTTCTTCAAACTTTCTATAAAATGTAAATTAAAGTAACGGTTTCCTCCTAAATATATGGTCTGAGTGGCTCTCATATTTCTCTTAGATAACCTGAAAAAATTTGCAGGACTTTCTGGAGAGTGGTTGGATAACTCCACTGCTCTCAAACACTCCACTGAAGTGAAGAGAGCGGCTATAGATCATGTGGTACTGTAAACTTGGGAGCATGATCATTAGCAAGACAGTCGTTTTGATCTTTACACAAGTCTGTCTTAGAAACAAACTATGAACACCTATGGAAAGACTCAGACTTCCTAAATCTTCCTCAGTCCCAAATCCTTAGCATCCAGGTCCAAGAATTTCAGATGAGAATTCCTGGAGATTTGCCCACTTCTTGTATCCAAAGCTTGTGGGGTGTGGGGGAAGGGGACACCTCTAAATTAAAAAAAAAAATCAAAACAAACAAATAAAGGAGACATACAAATAGTTGAGTTTAAGTGTCAGCTGTCCATGTCCTAAGGAAATTATAACTCTTGCAGCTCAGTTCTTGAAGATTAGGTAAAACTGACAAGAATGTCATTTTGCTTCCCACACACTATTCTGACCTAATTTTCTTTCACCAGCCTTCAGTTTCCATCAACAAATTCTCAGTGACAACATGCACGCACAGAAGAAGGCTGTTCTGTGTGAGACAGGCCAGAACAATGTGCAGGCTCTGTAGCAGAAGCAGGGTAACGATTCCTGACAAAGGTACCTTTCCATTCGTCCTCAAAATATGGGCCTTGGGGAGGTAAATTCACAGAAAGCCTTTAAAAATAAGTGGTGGATAGAACTGAAAATAAATAAATAAACCACTGGGTAATCTAAGTAGGTTGAAACCCTTCTCTGAGGCAAAGGAGGGACCTGCATCCATCACATAGTGACATTATAAATCTGTATGCTTTGCAAGGCAATGACATGAAAAATTAGACTGAACAAGCCATAGATGCACAATTTGTCAGCCTCAAAGGAAAGGTTAATGCAAGTTAAATATTGACATGTCAGCAATAAGGATTACGCCAATTATAAATTTATACCAACACCCACTGCACTTTAATGATTGTGTGACACTGACAGGTCAATAGAGGGTGGGAGAATGACAACTGAGAAGAACATCGTCGAAATTAGCACAGTTGAACTTTTGAAGATCTCAGTTTTTTCCCCTCTCTATTTTACCCTTTGTTATATATTTACAGAAAAATAGATTTGCTGTAAGGAATTGGCTCACGTGATTTTGCAGGCGGACAAGTCCCAAGATCTACAGAGCAGGTCTGTAAGCTGAAGACTCAGGAGACCTGATGGTGTGGATCTAGTCTGAGTCTGAAGGCCTGGAACCAAGGAAGAGGTTGGTACATTTCCAGTTTGAAGACTGACAGGCTAGAGACCCAAGGAGAGCTCATGCTTTAGTCAGAGTCCAAAGTCAGGAAAAAACGCTGATGTCCCAGTTTCAAAGGCAGTCAGGCAGGAGGAATTCTGTCTCACTTCAGGTAGGGTCAGACTTTTTGTTCTATTCAAGCCTTCAACTGATTCAGTGAGGCCCACCCACACTGAGGAGGGTAATCTGTTTAACTACTCAGTCTACTGACTTAAGTGTTTATCATCCAAAAAACCTTCACTGAGACACCCGCAATAAAGTTTGATCAAGTATCCACGAATTCTATGGCACAGTCAAATTGACATACAAATAACTATCACAACTTTCTTCTGAATTCTTATGTGAGTAAATACTAGCATCTAACAATTATCAAACACTTCTTATGTATTGGGCTCTATGCTAAACACCTTATATTTAAGCTCCTGTAAGGATACCACAATTCTATGAAGCTTTTAGCATTTGCGTTAGTTTCATTTACCAGATGAGAGGTGAATTAAGTTGCTGGTAAGTGAAGGGGCCCAGATTAAACCCCATGATTGGAAGCTGAACTCATGGTGCTTACCACTGTCTTTTATTGATGTGGAAAGATATTCTCAGGGCACCCAGGTGGCTCAGGCCATTGAGCATCCAACTCTTGATTTTGGCTCATGATCATGGTTATGAGATCAAGCCCTGCATCTGGCTCTGTGCTGACAGCACAAGGCCTGCCTGGGATTCTCTCCCTCTCTCTCTCTCTGACCCTCCCCCGTGCATGCTCCCTCTCTCTCTTTCTCTTTTAAAATAAGTAAATAAACTTTAAAAAATAAAAAAAAACATACTCACTAACTAGTATTCAAACAACTTAGTACAAAACTTCTATATAATATTATGAGAGATAAAATCTTCATTTTGCAATCATACTGTTTCTGCTTCTGCACACCCTCCCATGGAACATTTCAGGAACTAAGTGAAAAATATCTGTTAAAATGTAATGAGAGTTAATCACTGCAGTTACCCAGAAGGAAAAGAAAAATATCAATGACTCAGCAGATAAAAATAAATCATGCCTTTTGAAATTTAGTTGTAACTATTTTTTGAAATAAATTTATTTTATTAGACAGATATATATTGTGGAATTTGTGTTTTTTTCAATATATGAAAATTATTGTCAAATTGTTTTCCATACCACACCCAGTGCTCATCCCAAAAGGTGCCCTCCTCAATACCCATCACCCACCCTCCCCTCCCTCCCACCCCCCATCAACACCTCAGTTTGTTCTCAGTTTTTAAGAGTCTCTTATGCTTTGGCTCTCTCCCACTCTAACCTCTTTTTTTTTTTTTCTTCTCCTCCCCCATGGGTTTCTGTTAAGTTTCTCAGGATCCACATAAGTGTGAAAACATATGGTATCTGTATTTCTCTATATGGCTTATTTCACTTAGCATCACACTCTCCAGTTCCATCCATGTTGCTACAAAGGGCCATATTTCATTCTTTCTCATTGCCATGTAGTACTCCATTGTGTATATAAACCACAATTTCTTTATCCATTCGTCAGGTGATGGACATTTAGGCTCTTCCCATAATTTGGCTATTGTTGAGAGTGCTGCTATAAACATTGGGGTACAAGTGCTCCTATGCATCAGTACTCCTTGGGTAAATTCCTAGCAGTGCTATTGCTGGGTCATAGGGTAGGTCTATTTTTACTATTCTGAGGAACCTCCACACTGTTTTCCAGAGTGGCTGCACCAACTTGCATTCCCACCAACACTGCAAGAGGGTTCCCGTTTCTCCACATCCTCTCCAGCATCTATGGTCTCCTGATTTGTTCATTTTGGCCACTCTAACTGGCGTGAGGTGATATCTGAGTGTGGTTTTGATTTGTATTTCCCTGATGAGGAACGACATTGAGCATCTTTTCATGTGCCTGTTGGCCATCCGGATGTCTTCTTTAGAGAAGTGTCTATTCATGTTTTCTGCCCATTTCTTCACTGGGTTATTTGTTTTTCGGGTGTGGAGTTTGGTGAGCTCTTTATAGATTTTGGATACTAGCCCTTTGTCTGATATGTCATTTGCAAATATCTTTACCGATTCCGTTGGTTGCCTTTTAGTTTTGTTGGTTGTTTCCTTTGCTGTGCAGAAGCTTTTTATCTTCATAAGGTCCCAGTAATTCATTTTTGCTTTTAATTCCCTTGCCTTTGGGGATGTGTCGAGTAAGAGATTGCTACGGCTGAGGTCAGAGAGGTCTTTTCCTGCTTTTTCCTCCAGGGTTTTGATGGTTTCCTGTCTCACATTCAGGTCCTTTATCCATTTTGAGTTTATTTTTGTGAATGGTGTGAGAAACTGGTCTAGTTTCAACCTTCTGCATGTTACTGTCCAGTTCTCCCAGCACCATTTGTTAAAGAGACTGTCTTTTTTCCATTGGATGTTCTTTCCTGCTTTGTCAAAGATTAGTTGGCCATACTAACTTTGTGGGTCTAGTTCTGGGGTTTCTATTCTATTCCATTGGTCTATGTGTCTGCTTTTGTGCCAATACCATGCTGTCTTGATGATGACAGCTTTGTAGTAGAGGCTAAAGTCTGGGATTGTGATGCCTCCTGCTTTGGTCTTCTTCTTCAAAATTACTTTGGCTATTCGGGGCCTTTTGTGGTTCCATATGAATTTTAGGATGGCTTGTTCTAGTTTCGAGAAGAATGCTGGTGCAATTTTGATTGGGATTGCATTGAATGTGTAGATAGCTTTGGGTAGTATTGACATTTTGACAATATTTATTCTTCCAATCCATGAGCAGGGAATGTCTTTCCATTTTTTTATATCTTCTTCAATTACCTTCATAAGCTTTCTATAGTTTTCAGCGTACAGATCTTTTACATCTTTGCTTAGATTTATTCCTAGGTATTTTATGCTTCTTGGTGCAATTGTGAATGGGATCAGTTTCTTTATTCGTCTTACTGTTGCTTCATTGTTAGTGTATAAGAATGCAACTGATTTCTGTACATTGATTTTGTATCCTTCAACTCTGCTGAATTCATGTATCAGTTCTAGCAGACTTTTGGTGGAGTCTATAGGATTTTCCATGTATAGTATCATGTCATCTGCAAAAAGCGAAAGCTTGACTTCATCTTTGCCAATTTTGATGCCTTTGATTTCCTTTTGTTGTCTGATTGCTGATGCTAGGACTTCCAACACTATGTTAAACAACAGCAGTGAGAGTGGGTATCCCTGTCGTGTTCCTGATCTCAGGGGAAAAGCTCTCAGTTTTTCCCCGTTGAGGATGATGTAAGCTGTGGGCTTTTCATAAATGGCTTTTATGATGTTTAAGTATGTTCCTTCTATCCCGACTTTCTCAAGGGCTTTTATTAAGAAAGGGTGCTGAATTTTGTCAAAGGCCTTTTCTGCATCGATTGACAGGATCATATGGTTCTTATCTTTTCTTTTATTAATGTGATGCATCACGTTGATTGATCTGTGAATGTTGAACCAGCCCTGCATCCCAGGAATGAATCCCACTTGATCATGGTGAATAATTCTTTTTATATGCTGTTGAATTCGATTTGCTAGTATCTTATTGAGAATTTTTGCATCCATATTCATCAGGGATATTGGCCTGTAGTTTTCTTTTTTTACTGGGTCTCTGTCTGCTTTGGGAATCAAAGTAATACTGGCTTCACAGAATGACTCTGGAAGTTTTCCTTCCCTTTCTATTGGAATAGCTTGAGAAGGATAGGTATTATTTCTGCTTTAAACGTCTGGTAGAACTCCCCTGGGAAGCCATCTGGTCCTGGACTCTTATTTGTTGGGAGATTTTTGATAACCGATTCAATTTCTTCACTGGTTATGGGTCTGTTCAAGCTTTCTATTTCCTCCTGATTGAGTTTTGGAAGAGTGTGGGTGTTTAGGAATTTGTCCATTTCTTCCAGGTTGTCCAATTTGATGGCATATAATTTTTCATAGTATTCCCTGATAATTGTTTGTATCTCTGAGGGATTGGTTGTAATAATTCCATTTTCATTCATGATTTTATCTATTTGGGTCATCTCCCTTTTCTTTTTGAGAAGCCTGACTAGAGGTTTGTCAATTTTGTTTATTTTTTCAAAAAACCAACTCTTGGTTTCGTTGATCTGCTCTACAGTTTTTTTAGTTTCTATATTGTTTATTTCTGCTCTGATCTTTATTATTTCTCTTCTTCTGCTGGGTTTAGGCTGCCTTTGCTGTTCTGCTTCTATTTCCTTTAGGTGTGCTGTTAGATTTTGTATTTGGGATTTTTCTTGTTTCTTGAGATAGGCCTGGATTGCAATGTATTTTCCTCTCAGGACTGCCTTCGCTGCATTCCAATGCGTTTGGATTGCTGTATTTTCATTTTCGTTTGTTTCCATATATTTTTAAATTACTTCTCCAATTGCCTGGTTGACCCACTCATTCTTTAGTAGGGTGTTCTTTAACCTCCATGCTTTTGGAGGTTTTCCAGACTTTCTCCTGTGGTTGATTTCAAGCTTCATAGCATTGTGGTCTGAAAGTATACATGGTATAATTTCAATTCTTGTATACTTATGAAGGGCTGTTTTGTGACCCAGTATATGATCTATCTTGGAGAATGTTCCATGTGCACTCGAGAAGAAAGTATATTCTGTTGCTTTGGGATGCAGAGTTCTAAATATATCTGTCAAGTCCATCTGATCCAATGTATCATTCAGGGCCCTTGTTTCTTTATTGACCGTGTGTCTAGATGATCTATCCATTTCTGTAAGTGGAGTGTTAAAGTCTCCTGCAATTACCACATTCTTATCAATAAGGTTGCTTATGTTTATGAGTAATTGTTTTATATATTTGGAGGCTCCGGTATTTGGCGCATAGACATTTATAATTGTTAGCTCTTCCTGATGGATAGACCCTGTAATTATTATATAATGTCCTTCTTCTTCTCTTGTTACAGCCTTTAATTTAAAGTCTAGTTTATCTGATATAAGTATGGCTACTCCAGCTTTCTTTTGGCTTCCAGTAGCATGATAAATAGTTCTCCATCCCCTCACTCTCAATCTGACAGTGTCCTCAGGTCTAAAATGAGTCTCTTGTAGACAGCAAATAGATGGGTCTTGTTTTTTTATCCATTCTGATATCCTATGTCTTTTGGTTGGCGCATTTAATCCATTTACATTCAGTGTTATTATAGAAAGATGAGGGTTTAGAGTCATTGTGATGTCTGTAGGTTTCATGCTTGTAGCGATGTCTCTGGTACTTTGTCTCACAGTCTCCCCCTTAGGATCTCTTGTAGGGCTGGTTTAGTGGTGACGAATTCCTTCAGTTTTTGTTTGTTTGGGAAGACCTTTATCTCTCCTATTCTAAATGACAGACTTGCTGGATAAAGGATTCTTGGCTGCATTTTTTTTTCTGTTCATCACATTGAAGATCTCCTGCCAATCCTTTCTGGCCTGCCAAGTTTCAAAAGAGAGATCAGTCACGAGTCTTATAGGTCTCCCTTTATATGTTAGGGCACGTTTATCCCTTGCTGCTTTCAGAATTTTCTCTTTATCCTTGTATTTTGCCAGTTTCACTATGATGTGTCGTGCAGAAGATCGATTCAAGTTACGTCTGAAGGGTGTTCTCTGTGCCTCTTGGATTTCAATGCCCTTTTCCTTCCCCAGTTCAGGGAAGTTCTCAGCTATTATTTCTTCAAGTACCCCTTCAGCACCTTTCCCTCTCTCTTCCTCCTCTGGGATACCAATTATGCGTATATTATTTCTTTTCAGTGTATCACTTAGTTCTCTATTTTTCCCCTCATACTCCTGGATTCTTTTATCTCTCTTTTTCTCAGCTTCCTCTTTTTCCATAATTTTATCTTCTAGTTCACCTATTTTCTCCTCTGCCTCTTCAATCCGAGCTGTGGACGTTTCCATTTTATTTTGCATCTCGTTTAAAGCGTTTTTCAGCTCCTCCTGACTGTTCCTTAGTCCCTTGATCTCTGTAGCAAGAGATTCTCTGCTGTCCTCTATACTGTTTTCAAGCCCAGAGATTAATTGTATGACTATTATTCTAAATTCACTTTCTCTTATATTATTTAAATCCTTTTTGATCAGTTCATTAGCTGTTGTTATTTCCTGGAGATTCTTTTGAGGGGAATTCTTCCGTTTGGTCATTTTGGATAGTCCCTGGAGTGGTGCGGACCTGCAGGGCACTTCCCCTGTGCTGTGGTGTATAACTGGAGTTGGTGGGCGGGGCCGCAGTCAGACCTGATGTCTGCCCCCAGCCCACCGCTGGGGCCACAGTCAGACTGGTGTGTGCCCTCTCTTCCCCTCTCCTAGGGGCGGGATTCACTATGGGGTGGCGTCGCCTGTCTGAGCTACTTGCACACTGCCAGGCTTGTGGTGCTGGGGATCTGGCATATTAGCTAGGGTAGGTAGGCAAGGTGCACGGGGGGCAGGAGGGGCAGGCTTAGCTCGCTTCTCCTTAGGTGATCCACTTCAGGAGGGGCCCTGTGGCAGCGGGAGGGAGTCAGACCCGCTGCCGGAGGGGTGGCTCCGCAGAAGCACAGCGTTGGGTGTTTGAGCAGAGAGAGCAAGTTCCCTGGCAGGAACTGGTTCCCTTTGGGATTTTGGCTGGGAGTTGGGCGAGGGAGATGGCGTTGGCTAGCGCCTTTGTTCCCCACCAAACTGAGCTCTGTCGTCCCAGGGCTCAGCAACTTTCCTTCCCTTTGTTCTCCAGCCTTCCCGCTTTCTGAGCAGAGCTGTTAACTTATGACCTCCCAGATGCTAAGTCCCGCTTGCTGTTGGAACACACTCCGTCTGGCCCCTCCGCTTTTGCAAGCCAGACTCGGGGCTCTGCTCCTCCGGCGGGCCGACCCTCCGCCCCGGCCCCCTCCCGCCAGTCCGTGGAGCGCGCACCGCCTCTCCGCCCTTCCTACCCTCTTCTGTGGGCCTCTCATCTGTGCTTGGCTCCGGAGACTCCATTCTGCTAGTCTCTGGTGGTTTTCTGGGTTATTTAGGCAGGTGTAGGTGGAATATAAGTGATCAGCAGGATGTGCAGTGAGCCCACAGTCCTCCTACGCCGCCATCTTCTGCCCTTTCCCCATACTGTGGAATTTTGAATCTTTCTATCCAATATCAGCAGTGGACACTTAAGTAAAATTTTTTGTGAGACCACTGCTGTATATATCACATGAGTATGTTTACCTTTTTACTGATGTTGACTGATACAGGTTACATCAATGTATCTTTTTTAGAAAAGAAAATATAAAATTTTAGAATAAAATGGTCAACAGATACTTTCAAAAGAGAGGTCTTACATAATTGTGGAGAATTTTAAATATCTTCAATGTAACTATAATGTGCAGTTACTCAAGATATAGAGAATTCAGAGAAATCATCTTTTGGTAAAGGATAAGAGGTTGTAAATTTCCTCATTATGTGAACCAAAGTAGGTAACTGGGAGTTGCCTCATTTTGGCAGCCATCCACAGAAAAAAATAGGGTATGTACTTAAATATTTCATGAAAATTTTTAAAGAGCATGATGGAAATAATTGAAAGCTTATATACATATTAAATTCACATTGGGCACCATAACTCTTATTAAATGTCATTTAAGTTTTTAAATCTACTAACTATAACTCATATACCAAAAGTTTTAGGAGCATTACTAGCTGACCTATCATTTCAGATTACTGCTTCAATTTTTATATTCCTACCTTTAGAAACCACTATTATTCAGAGACCTCCTGATGCCTAGAGAAATGAGAAATGCATAGATCTACAATTCCTATGAATTTGATCAAAGTAATCAGTGTGGGCTTTCTTCGTGGTTGTGTTTTCAGAACCACTGTGTTTTCAGATATTTGTGTATCTCTTCCAAAAATCTCCACCTTGTAGCTAGGTGCCACAAGAATGAAATTACTGCCCATTACTACACAAGAAAGCTCCAAGATGAAGCTGTTGGGACTCAGTCACAATTTGCACTGACAAGGAAAAGAAATGAGTTGAGAGTGAACAGAGTGAAGTTCATCAAGATATGGACAAGAACATAGAAAGCCAGTCCAACTTTGTAGGTAAGGCTCAACATGGGTGGTGGTGTAGGGTAAGACTTAAGGCCTAAGATTACAGCTAGTTCTGATTTGGGCTTCATTGGTGCCATTAAATCTCATCTGTGAGCCAGAATTCAGAGGCAACTCAAAGCAGAAATGGAAAAAGTAGGCAGTGAAAAACCTTTGATGGTAATGCCATGACTGCCTATCCAACACAGGATACCAGTCAAATGCAAGACAAAATCTAGCACCCAGATCTTGGTTCTTATATTATCTCCCAAGGAAAGGAACCAGGGCTTTCTGGAAAAAATGGCTGATCCCAGAGTTGGGGCAGGGAACATACAAAATGAGTCTGGAGAATCATGCGTTGTCAGAAAGTGAGGAAGTACCCAAAGAAACAAAAGGATGAGGGTATGTCAGAAGGACACAAGAACCAACCTGAAAGGGACCCAGATGTCCAGAGCTAGAACAATTTGAGCAAAAAAAAAAAAAAAAAAAAAAAAAAAAAATAATGTAGTATTCAATTATTTTCTAAACTGTAAAATAAATTACCACGAATCCATACTGATATAAACAAATTATTAAAAAAGCAAATAAATGGAGGCTAACAGACACATACTCCATACGGAAGAATTCCAAATAGTTTATATAGTTACTCCTTCTTCAAGGAGATATACTTACAAATTCCAATTCCTTGAGTGTGGGCTGCACTTAGTGACTTACTCCCAAATAATAAAGTATGGAAAACACATAAAAGTGACTTTACATTGGAGAAACTCTACAACCATTACACTCAGCCAGCTAATCAAGCCAGGTGTTAATAGTATGTATCTGTGATATGATGTGATGAGAATGGCACTTTTCTTCTGGTCTTCCGCCCCAAATCCATAAACCTAGTCTCACAATCAGAAAAATGTCACACAAATCCAAATTGAGGACACATTGTAGAATATTTGATCAGTACTCCTCAAAGCTGTCAATGTCATCAAAACAAGAGAAAGGTAAGGAGACATGACAACTGAATGTAAAATGGTACCCTGGGAAGAAGTCTAATAAATAAATAAATAAGTAAATAAGACATGAGAGGGAAAAGTAATGTAATCTTTCTTAATGATCTGTAGAGGTTACTTAATAGTAATATACTATCTGTTTCTTAATTGTGACAAATGTGCCATTGTACAATGTTAAATTTGTTTTTTTTTAATTTTTTAATGCTTATTTATTTTTGAGAGACAGATCATGAGCAGGGGTGGGGAAGAGAGAGAGAGAGACACAGAATCTGTAGCAGGCTCCAGGCTCTGAGCTGTCAGCACAGAGCCCAACGTGGGGCTCAAACCCACAAACCATGATATCATGATCTGAGCCAAAATCAGATACTTAACTGATTGAGCCACCCAGGTACCCTTACCACTGTACAATGTTAACATAAAACCTTAATCATACAGATTTGATGAGGATATGTAGGAACTACCCATGCTTTGCAACTTTCCTAAAAATCTAAAACTATTCTAAATTTTTTTAAGTTTATTTAAATTTCTTTAAAAAGTGATATCCAGACTTTTGAAGAACTGGCATAAACTAAGTACCAAGTTCCCAAGCAATGGAATTCAGGGGCAAATTTAGCTCCAGGAGTGAAAGGGGCTTTTCCTTTGCTGTAAGAACAGGTTTTAGGCAAATAGTTCTAGTCACTTGAGAAAGGAAGAACACTAAAGTATAATGAGCTTCATTACTCATCATATAAAGTAAATGGAAAGAATAATTTGATATAAAACCATATTTTTCTCATATCAAAACAACATATACTTAAAGAAAATGTTGATAGCCAGTGATGGTTAGTGGAAATAAAATGACATGCTCATCACAACTATTATGAGAATAAATTGACATGACCTTTCTAAAAAGTGTTTGGTAGTACGAATCTTAAAACAAAAAGTAGGCTGACCAAGTAATTTTATTTCTAAGGAATATTCTATCCAAAGAAAATAATTGAGAAATAATTTAAAATGTTCTATATATGAAAAGAATGTTAGCATTAGTCATAATTTTTTAATGTAGCATAATAAGAAAACTGGATAGGCTCAAGTATTAAAATGTAGTTTGTCAAGCAAATTATGGTGCACCTATATAATTAAACATTCTGTAGCTATTAAAAATTACATTAAAGAGTTTATTATGGACTGAACTGTGTCCCACCAACTTATATGTTGAAGCACTAATTCCACTGTAACTGTATTTGGAGTCAGGGCCTTTCAGGAGGTAATTGAAGTTAAATGAAGTCATGGCCTTAATCCCATAGGATTGGCAGTGTTTTTGAGGACAGACACCAGTTCTTTCTCTTTGAGTAGGCACAGAGGAAAGACCACCTGAGGATATAGTTAGAAGGTGGCCATCTGCAAGTCAGGAAGAGAGGCCTCACTAGAAGCCAACCTTGTTGGCACTTTTATTTTGGACTTCTAGCCTCCAGAATTGTGAGAAAATAAATTTCTCTTATTCAAGCCACTCAATCTGTGGCATTTTGTTATAGCAGTCCAAACTGACCATTACAGAGATCACTCATTAATTAAAAAAAAATACTCATGAGGTATTCTTAAAAAGACAAACATAGTTAATTAAAAAGTTGCAATACAAACTTAATTTTGAAAAATTCAGTGGCAAAATTTAAAAGAGACAGAACATATTCAAAATGTTGAACATCTTTGACATTGGCCATAGCAACTTTTTTCCAGATATGTCTCCTGAGGAAAAGAAAATAAAATAAAAAAGAAACTGTTGGGACTACATCAACATAAAAAGCTCCTGCACAGCAAAGGAAATGATCAACAAAACTGAAAGGCAACACATGGAATGGGAGAAGATATTTGCAAATGACATACCTGATAAAGGGTTAGTATATGTTAGTATATGTACATATATATACATATACACACACACATATATAATGGAATATTACTCAGCCACAAAAAAGAACTAAATCTTGCCATTTGAAACAACATGGATGGGGCTAGAGAGTTGAATTCTAAGCAAAATAAGTCAGTCAGAGAAAGACAAAGCCCACATGATTTCACTCATATGTGGAATCTAAGAAAGAAAACAAATGAGCAAAGAAAAGAAGGAGAGAGAGAGACAAACCAAGAAATTTAATTTAATTATAGAGAACAAACTGATGGTTACCAGAGGGGAGGTGGGTGGGGGGATGGGTTAAATAAATAGGTGACAGGGATTAAGGAGTACACTTGTGATGAGCACTGAGTGATGTATGGAATTGTTGAATCCTATACTGTATACCTGAAACTAATATAACATTGTATATTAACTAGAATTAAAATAAAAACAAAAAAAATCAAAATGTTAAATAGTGCTTCTCTCTTACATTGGAATTATTGGTTATTTTAATTATTTTTTTCTCTATTTTCTCTATTTCCTTTTTTATTAATAATGCCCATGGATTGCTTTTTGTCAAATAAAAATAAATTTTATTTTTTATTTTAATATGAAATTTATTGTGAAATTAGTTTCCATACAACACCCAGTGCTCATCCCAAAAGAAGCCCTCTTCAATGCCCATCACCCACTTTCCCCTCCCTCCCACCCCCCATCAACCCTCAGTTTATTCTCACTTTTTAAGAGTCTCTTATGGTTTGCCTCCTTCCCTCACTGTAACTTTTTTTTCCCTTTCCCCTCCCCCATGGTCTTCTGTTAAGTTTCTTGGGATCCACATAAGAGTGAAAACATATGGTATCTGTCTTTCTCTGTATGACTTATTTCACTTAGCATAACGCTCTCCAGTTCCATCCACATTGCTACAAAAGGCCATATTTCATTCTTTCTCATTGCCAAGTAGTATTCCATTGTGTATATAAACCACAATTTCTTTATCCATTCATCAGCTGATGGACATTTAGGCTCTTTCCATAATTTGGCTATTGTTGAGAGTGTTGCTATAAACATTGGGGTACAAGTGCCCCTATGCATCAGCACTCCTGTATCCCTTGGGTAAATTCCTAGCAGTGCTATTGCTGGGTCATAGGGTAGATCTATTTTTAATTTTTTGAGGAACCTCCACACTTTTCCAGAGCGGCTGCACCAGTTTGCATTCCCACCAACAGTGCAAGAGGGTTCCCGTTTCGCCACATCGTCGCCAGCATCTACAGTCTCCTGATTTGTTCATTTTAGCCACTCTGACTGGCGTGAGGTGATATCTGAGTGTGGTTTTGATTTGTATTTCAAATTTTAAAAAATATTAATAGTTGGGAGTAAACGAAATAGGGCAAATGTCATTTTGAAACGTAAGGTAAAAAGTGTCAAAGTTCTGGTCTTATAAATTGGGCCCAGAGTTAGAAGCAATGCAATGTCCAGAAGTCAACTCTGGGATCACATGCCTTTAATCTAAGTGAAAGTAAAGGAAATGGGGTGGGAAATCAGGGATCAATTATCTTCCATGTATAATGGGATATCCCCTTCAGTCTGGAGGAGGTCACAACCACGTGAAGCAGCTCATGTCCATCTTGCCTTGGTCAAGATGGGCTCAGGGGTCAAATACACACTGTGCAGGAGACAGGAATTTCAGACAGTCTGGCCATGACACCCTTGTGCAAGGAGGGGAGTGGTTGGGGCACTGAGAAACCCACTGGCAGACCAAATGAAGCTCTCTTCACCCGGCAGTCTTGGAACCCACATGACTGAAACCAGATAAACATAAAGGTGACAGTTTCACGGATCACACTCACACAAGAAAGAGATGGAAACAAATTTTTTAAATTTAAATAAATAAAAGAGAAAAATAAAATTTTCAGTTCAAATGGATTAGGAAATTCAGGAATGAGAAATGAAAATGCCAATGAATAATAAGCCTTCCAAGAATGATCTATCATCTATCATCTATCTATTTATCTATCATCTATCTTACAACAAATCTACACAATCAACATATATTGACCTTTTTCCTAGTGCCTTATTGAAAACAATAAATAGGGAAAAGACTGAAAGATAAAGAATTCTGTGTAGCACTCAATGGAATCCAAATCAACCAAATGTTACATACATGATTTTGGTTGTCGTATTCAGTTCCATTTAATTTCCATTTTAATTGGAAAGGTGCACTGGAGAACAAAAAAGATGATAAGCCATCACAGAAGTTATTAATTCCAGGAGTAAGGAAGATAATGTTTGTATTTGCCAGAGAAGAGGCAATTAAAGTGAGATTATGATTGAAGGGGATAAGAGGCAAGGCATACAAAGTAGAGCACTAAAATGTTCAGTGGAATAATAGCAGTGAGAGGAGACATGTGGCATTATGATTGGTTCTGATACAAATTTCCAGAAATGTCATATAATCTGTCCTATATGATGGTAATATCCATATTAATAAATTATGGTACAATAAAAATATTGTGACAGATACATTGAGCAATATGTCTTAAATTCTAATCTG